>NC_056750.1:191622480-191692480 GCF_019279795.1 Protopterus annectens | reverse complement strand
TATTTTCTAGTCATCTCTGTTCCAATGAGTGTACTCATTGTGTTTAATGTCAACTCTATGAACTGCAACTTATGAATACTTTAACTATTGACAATGTTCTTTTTCACCTTGTTATTTTTGTCCAAATATTTGGACTATGTGCTCAAACTGTATGAACTGAAGCTGAATTTTTACATAGTTATTATGTTGTTCTTCTGTATAAGGTTTTGTAGTAACTTTATTTAGCTCTAACCATATTAATGCAGAGCTTTTCTTCCCAGGCCTCCACTGAAACTGGGATTTTATCCAAGTTGGACTTTCCAAGTAAACAAATGCCAAATAGAATAAATGAATGAATGAATAAATAAAAAACTTAATTAAATGAATAATTAATACAATTGTGAAAGGCATCAATACATTTAACGCTGGATACAAGGTTCAACAAGACAGTTATCACCTTGTAATTATCTGTAGATAATTAGAGTTGTCCCATAAAATTTTTATGCTGGCATTCTGGATAATAGAAAATGATGAACTTAATCAGCTAATCAGGCAATTGTGTCCTACCATTTAGCATTACTGGTATATAATATTTCAAAGCAGAGCCTGTTCACAGGTTCATAGGTGATAACTAGGCTAATGGCACAAGAGCCTTTACAAGTATAGCCAATAATACCCAGGATATGAGAATATTATATGTTAATTTTCCAGATATTGGATGGGGTAGTATCGAGGTAGTGGGCCTTTGGGTGTTGAAGCCCTAAGTTGTTTTACAGAATGCTTTTCTCCATAAGAGATATGGGCAATAACCCAGCAGTGAATTTATGATTCCCCATCTATTTATCAAAATTCTTTTTGAAGAGAGTGAGGTGCAGGCTTTGTTTTATAAAGATGGGAAATTTATTCCATACACAAATTCTGTTGGGTGTTAAGGACATAAATGTCCAGGAAGAAACATTGTAACTTCTCTGCCATACTTTAGACATCAGAAGCTTCCTATTCCTATAGTTTCATATAATGATTGCCTTCTTCCAACAAGAAGAACAATTCTTGTCTTGACTCTTTGTGTGTGGGAAAGAAATCAGACCACAGCACCAACATTCTGGGTTCATCTTTTGATCCCACAGATGTAAATTATTGATCGTAAGACAGAGCAAGATGAGATACAAAAGGCCTATTGTACTATCCTGCATGGACGGTTTGGGCTTCCCTTTAACTGAGACCAGTGAGTTAGTCCCAGATATTTAATGCTTTCACCATGGCATGGCATGTTAACAATACTCCTAAATAAGTACCAGAATGTGCACAAGCATGCAAGGCCAACACTCCCTCACTGATTATATGCAAATGCAGCCCAAGGGACGCAGATGGCATAAGAATGCTATTATGACCTCAGCTCACATTGATGACACATTAATTACATTCTCTTATTCATTACAATTTGTACTGCTCACCTCTTTTCCTTTTTTCATCTTTCTTTCCTCTATACATAAGCTATACCTGCTATAATTCTACATATATTATACAGCTTGTCTTTCCAAAAAGTAGTCACTGTATGCTATGATATATTCCACTGTTTTGTCTATATATATATATATATATATATATATATATATATATATATATATATATGTGTGTGTGTATATATGTGTATATATATATATATATATATATATATATATATATATATATCTTTTCTTGGTGTTATGTATGCATTTGAGATACTGTTAAGCCAGCTTAGACCACCCTGTATATTTATGAAGATTTTTTTCCCCAAGCATCCACTGAAAATGGGTTCATTCTGGCCCAGTTGGACTTTCCCAGTAAACAAATGACAAATAAAATTACTCCCAGTAAAACAAATGACAAATATAATTAACAAAAAAAAAAAAATGACAGCGTGAACAGGTAGCAAGAGTGATTTATGGTTATAAGGAGTGAAGATACTCCTTGGTGTGTACTACTGTGAAGTGTGAGCCATTAATTGTGTTATTCTATAGTATCCACAGCTAAAGTCTACCATTTAAATGTTTACTTCTTATTCTCAGCCTGCGTTGCACATTTTGAGCTAAGAGTGATCAGTCTGATTTCTGATTTTGCAATAAAGGAAGCTTGATTTGAGATGGAATGAGACAAGGGTCAATTACTTTCATCCTTGATTAAACAAAACAATATCTGTTTATATATTTAAAAGATTATGTGCTTACTTTTTCAAAGTCAAGAAGATCACATCAAACTTTTATTGCAAACAGAATACAGATGTATTGTTTAATACTATTTAAGCAAATACTGAGTTTGAGAGAATCCGATGAATAAATCCTACCCTCACTTGAGATGTAGAAGGAAAGGCTTCATAAACAGTATAATCTAGTTGGTAGAGAAAGGTACTTTAGAAACCTTTTCCTTAAGCAGGGCTACCTTTTCTTACAGTTAAGAGTAAGTAGAATAGAGTGAAAATATGAATATTGATATATTTGCTGTTTATGTACAAGACTGTGCATTTCACTTCTCATAAATGACCTGAGAAAATGTTGACTCTTCACGTCTGCGGTGAGTCACAAAGCAGCAGGGGTTTTTATGCATCTTAAATATATTCCTCCTACTTTTGACATTTAAATACTTACAAAGGTCTTTGCTTAATTATTCTGTAAGTCACTAAACTACATTTGAGCAGGAAAATGATTGTGTTTGATATTTAGTATTTGCTAACTGCCTATTACAGCATCTTCAAGTAAAAGTTAAAACAAACAAAAAAAATGCATGATGTTATTTTTTGCTTAAACTTAGAAGACAATAAGCCTGCCTAGTCCATCCCCTCCATCCCTAATTTCTTAATATTCTTCTACCTATCACATGCCCTCTTGAATACCTCTGTAGATTTCTTCTCCCTCGCATTCTGGTAGACAATTCTGTGGTAAACAACCATCTCTGTGAAGAAGCAATTTTGAAATTAGAGTACCTAATTTTTGCAATCTACAGGCTGTGTTGTCTCATTCCCTTCTTTTTTTCTTCTGTCCATCATGTCAAGAATGATACTCTTTCCCCTCTACATGAACTTGCCTACCAGTATCTTGTGTAGCCTCTTTCTAATAGTGTGAAGGGAGAAAACCTCCATCTCCTTTGGTCTCCAACCATATCCACCTACACTTTCCATCTATCGAGCAGCATTCCACTACATGCATTCCAATAACGTGATGTAGGGCCTCTACAACGGAATGCAGTGCTCAGGTTTTAGCCTGACAAGGCCTGGCAGACTGCAAGCATTACCTCTTTGCTGCTGACAGTATACTCAACATTTTTTCTGCTGCTACCACTGCCCTCTCAATTTCCTTATGCTAGTCATTTGCATCAGACCCAACCCACCCCCCCCCCCCAATTTGCACAGAACCTCAAATGGCACCTTTCTTCACTCTTTGTCTGCCTTTCTAAAACTTTATTTAGATTCTCCCAATCCTGGAGAGCTGCACCTGTCATTGTTCTGTCACCAAAGAAGTTTGTCCTGATCTCTGCTCCTTCGTATGTGTTTAAGAAAACACAGTGAAAAAGTACTGGACCCTGCACAGTCCTACAGCCTACAACAAGCAGATGTGTTATTTGGCACCATTAATGCTAATTTCATTTTACTTTACATAATTTATTCAACTCTGTTCATATTGTTAATTAGTATTATTTTAATTGCTTTACATTTATTTTATTTATTTATTTAACATTTGTTTACCGGGAAAGTCAGACTTGGAACGAGACAATTTTCAACTGAGGCCCTGGGAGAAATGCTACAGATGCATGTCGTTGTAATGTGGGAGGAAACCGGACCACCCAGAGGAACCCACATGAATGCAGGGAGGACATGCAGACTCTGCACAGAAGGCACACTACCTGAGAATTGAACCAGATAACCTATTGCTGTGATGTGACAGTGCAAACCCCTGCACCAATTCTTATTTTGCAGTGTTGCTTCATTATTATTTTATATGCTGACTCATTTTGTGTTTTATTACTATTTGGATCACTTATTGTTTAAAGGCAGTATAATAACATTGAAGTTGAATGTGATGACCTCTGTGATACGACACCAGTTTCTTGATTAACTCCAAACACTGCCTTCTTTATCACAATCTATTTTGTTCTACCATTCAACCATAAAGCTTTTCAGCTACTCAGTCTTGATCCTAAACCCCAACTCTTCCAGGTTTCAAAGGCCTGGCTTATGTCCAGATAGACCAAAGCTACTGATTTGGCCCTATCAAGTTCACATGTAACCAGTTATCAGCTTTGGTTGACAGGTTCTTCCAGACATGAACTCACTAGTGTTGTGATGGAAACTGTTGTTCACTAGAAATGCTTTTACTTCCCACAGTATATTCTCCACAACTTTCCCTGGCAAAAACAAGCCTGCAGTTCTCTAGATATTTTTGGTTACCCATCTGTTGAAGGGTACCCACTACCTGTCTTCCAGTAATCAGATACTTATGCATTGGCCAGTGTGATCTATTGAGATTATATCTGTGGTCTGCCAATACAATGACCAGATTTCAGAAAATTTTGGAGGTAACTTATCTGGACCTTTGGCTTTATCCTCTTTTAAGGTCAGAGCCAAAAATGGCTCATCTAGTACCCAGTGTCATTCCCTTGAAATAGTGCCCCACCATCTCTGCTCTTCAAGTTAAGAGCCAAAAAACAACTGGATGCAGGACTCCGAGCTCTCTGTCATGCTCCCTAACAATTTATCCCCAGACCAGTTGCCCCCTAAGTACAACTCTTGCTGAGCTACTGCTTAGGCCACCCAATTCTTTTTCCACTTCCTCTGTCTTATGTGCCTTATCTTGGTGTCCATGCAAAGGAGGTAGATTTGGCATGATGATTACGGTCTAACTCAAACATAAGGTACAGGGTTTGATTTTCACCTTTCAATGAGAATTGTCTAGGTAGAAAATGGCCTACAATGGCAGCTAACCTAGTACTTACCTGTGAACAAATCCAGAATTTGATGAAATTAATTTAGGGTAGTGCAGTTGGTATAACGGTTAAGATCTTTACCTCACAGATACAAAAATAAAGAGGTCGATTCTAACCTCTGATTAGCTCATATTGTAATAGTCTGCAAACTGCCAGCCTAGTATTTACCTATGAACCTATGAAGCAATGTTCTCCCATTTCTGAACAGCCTCCCAACCAATAGGAAACCCTCCCCTCACTTTCCCTTGTGAGCACTGAAACAAAGTACCCATTTACTAGTTTGTCTACTTCCCCATTTTCTGGGATCTCTCCCCCATCTTTGGTCAACCTGCACAGTTCTGTCTATCCCCTCTTTCTTTCTCTTTTGTATCTAAAAACACCATTCTTTCCATCTTAACCCCTTCGTCAGACTACTTTTCAAGTTTCAATTTTGCTGCCCTCACTGTCTTTGCTGCACTTCTATTATCTTTTTTGTACTGTATTTTTATTCACCTCCTCCCCCCTACTTCCTTCGATTTCCAAGATGGCTGCATACCGATCAGCAGATTAACCTCAGTCTATCAGTGTGAAAACAGAAACTGGGAAACTGCAGCCAGTGATGCTGTCAATTTGAATAACATTCAGTTATTGGCTAATAAGTACTCTTCCTGGACACATGCACAGAAAATGGTAAGTGAACCCGAAAGACAATCAACCAGAAAAAAGAAAAAGTTAAGAGAAAATACTGACTGGGAAGAATCCTGCAGCTGTTCAGCAAAAAGCAGTTCAAGCTCCAGCTTTGGTGCAAGATATGACTTCCAATAATATAGTGGAAAAAAATAAGTCAGATATGCTCACAGCTGAAGGAATATATAGACTCAAAATAACAAACAACTGCATAAAATGGAAGAAGCTACAGATATTCAGATGAGGTGATAAAACTAAAAAACTCAGACATTGAAATGAAGAAAAGGTGGAAGAGTATGAGACTACTCAAGAAGAGATGCTTCAGAAAATGGTAGAATTAGAGGACAGAGCAATTATGGGCAATCTTCTGCTGTACCACAGAAACTAGAAGGAGCAGACTATATTAATTTTATGAAGGCACAAATAAGTAACCAGGCTGGCATTACACAGTAGGAACTGTTAACTGAAAGAGTACACTGTGTATATACTCCAGATATGGCCATGATAAAGCAGTCAAGACCTTTGTTAGTATAGATGCAAACTTAACGGCAGAATTAGTTAAGCCTGACAAAGCTCTGGCAAAATAACAAAGTATTAAAAATTGAAGACACTAGCGCATTTGTGGAAAATGATTATTCAATGCACACCAGACAAAATAGAAAGAAATTCATTCCAGTAATCAGTGAATGTCGAAAAGCAGATGCGAGATTCATGCTGCTTTATCCAGCTGTCTTCAGAATATTTTTTTCTTATTTTTTGATGCAGAACAGACTGAGGAAAGGAAAATGTTTGTTCAATAAAAATTGAGCCATCAAACAGAAAGGGACTCTGTTTCTCATTCTTTTGATAATAAACCACACAGAGAAACTTTGTCAGCCAAACATTTTCCACTGTTACAAAGGAAAAAAGCTTGAGAGATAGAAAAAAGCATAGGAGTTGAACAGAAGAATCGGGAGCACAATGGAACTGAAGCAGACTCTGTAGCTGGGGAATTCAGATGAATAGGAAGAAGACCAGAGACATGGAAAATAGTTAATAAATGTGAGATTGCAAAGCATCAATCACATGTGTGATATACGGCTGCATAAGAATAAGTGGAAAGAGGGTACCTTTGTTGACTTTATTAAATGTGTCTGCAACTGCAAGGCATCTGCATCACTTCATGTCACTAATGTTTGGGTGGACTCTGACGGGGGAGGAGGAAAGAAAAATACAACTGCCAAGTAAAACATTTTTTTTCTTAACGATGCTTCTTTGAATCTTTTTCTGCAATACAGATTGCATATTTTATAGTAAATAATTTTTTGTTGTTCTTGTATGTGACAAAGTTATTAAAGCAAGCAGAGTGCTTTTTTCCTTCATCTTCTCTTCTTTATCTTCTTTTTTAGTATTAATAACTGCAAGTATTAAAGTAGAAAAAGAAAAGCTCACCCGTATTTCCTTCCACCTGCAGGCCTTATTTTTTGTACAAATTGCTAGTATCACATTCTTAGCCACATTGGCCACGTTTTCTTTTTGACTCTTCTGCAAATAATTTTCATTAGCCCTGAGTTCTCCTTCACTGAACTATTCCAAAAGCTTCCTTCCATTGTCCTGACTCAGTCTAGAACATCTTCTTCAGCACCACTAATCAGCCCTTCTAAAATCCCTGACTGTCCTCCTTACCATTACACTGTAGTTCCTTACACCTACACTATATCATGATTTGACACAATCGCAGTAATCGACATCCACAACATGCCTTACATTAGTCAGGGCACCTTATGGATTGTTACCTTTTCTAGTAAAGTTCCGCACCAGATGCATGAAATCATTATGGTCCTCAATTAACCGTCATGCCCTCTATTCTGGAACATAGAATCTTCCACTTTGTTCTTGTCATATTTAGATCTCCTACAATTATTACACTCTTTCTCTTACCCCACTCCTTTATTGTCTCCAACACTCTCTTATTCTCCTCTCCTATTGTGCCTGGAGAATAACTGATTCCATCAGTCTAGCGGCTCTCACCCCTTCCTCTATATTAACTGTAAAGGCACTTAACCCTAGTTTTTGATTCCATATAATTCCCCAGAAAGTATGTTTTAAGTGGAAAAGTATACTTTCTTGGAAAAATTTACATTTTTCTGAATACATGTTTATTTCAAGTCTCTTATAAGCAAGGTTTGAAAAACAGGTAGATAAATCCGAGAAAGTTATAATTTCTGTATGCTGGAGCATACCAGGCAAAATATTGTCTTCCATATGCTTCTAAATGGATACTAAGAAATAATATCAGTCTCTCCTCAAAAAAGCAGCAACAAAGTAATGAGTAATAGAGTACGAATAGGTCCTTCTGGCAGACAGCATCCTAATCATGAAGAGTTGGTTGAGTCATACTAAGACTAGTGAACATGAGCCTGCATCACGTAACCAATACGAAGGGCTGGTTGAGTCATACTAAGACAACTGAACATGAGCCTGCATCACGTAACCAATATAAAGGGCTGGTTGAGTCAGATTAAGAATAGAGAAGATCAGTCTGCATCAGGTAACCAATATATCTCATACATAACCAGAGTTAATGTCCTCAGAGTGAGATGTACAAATAGGCACCCTGTCTTCATAGTTCTGGACTCACTGAACTTTCAAGATCAGAAACTTATAGCTCTAGATATCTACCATAGATATAGTCAAGGCAGCAGGACACTAGCAGAGAAATGATGGCAGAATGATGAGTACAGGGGCTTTCTGAGGAGATGTTATCATGACTTCTCAAAAGCTGAGTCCTCATTCCAATGCATTGTAGAGTCATGAAACATAGGATCATAAGAATTAAAAGACAAATAACTCGACAAACAATTGGTGCTTTGTCAATACTCACCCCCATGATGTGCCTTCTGCTTCTAATATAGCAAAGTAGGTCAGGCCTCAGACCAGGAATGTATCTGTAGATTGCCATCCAATTGCCAAGGGTTGTCTTGAAGGTTGTGAGGGTGTCATTTTGTTTTACATGAAAAAGTGATTTATTTCAGAGTCGGGGTAAATGTTAGATGACTTGTCTTTCCTCCAATGTGTTTCATTTATATGTTGGTGCAGATTTAACTCCTTAGTAGGAGTGTTTGTGGACCTGTTTGTCTTGAGGAGATACAAGGAAGTAAGGAATATGGGGTCCTTGATGACATAGAATGCAGAACATAGGGCAAAATATAGGAGTCCATAACAGGCCAAGTGTAAGGAAAGGGTTTCAAGCCTCATTTGGCAGTCACTGCCTTTTAAACCAGTAATACATTTTTATTAAGAATGCTCTGGAGTCTTGCTAATTGTGTAGTGTGTATAGATAGGTACATGTTGAAGGGGTATTGTACTCCATAACTGGTTTACACAGAGCTGACTACCCTTGAAATGATCATTAAATGGACACCTCATGAACATATAAGGACATTACAGTCTTTGCAGGGACTAAAACTAACCAACTATGCACCGAGAATCTAGGCAGGAATCTTGGTAGCTCGCAAAAGTGACGGAGTCGGACATTTGTTCCCAGGAAAAGAAGAGTGATAAGTGGATTAAGCAGGAGAGCAGCACTACCATGTGCATTACCCACTTATTACATCTTGTACAGGGAGCTTGTACTATAGAGAAGACAAAGGAACCAGCAGAAATACAACTAAATCCAAACCTCAGCAGGATCCTGCACCCTCATGTGCATTACCCACTTATTACATCTTGTACAGGGAGCTTGTACTATAGAGAAGACAAAGAAACCAGCAGTAACACAACTAAATCCAAACCTCAGCGGGATCCTGCACCATCATGTGCATTACCTACCTATTACATCTTGTACAGGGAGCTTGTACTATAGAGAAAACAAAGGAACCAGCAGAAATACAGCTAAATCCAAACCTCAGCGGGATCCTGCACCCTCATGTGCATTACCCACGTATTACATCTTGTACAGGGAGCTTGTACTATAGAGAAGACAAAGGAACCAGCAGAAACACAACTAAATCCAGAACCCAGTGGGATCCTGCACCATCATGTGCATTACCCACGTATTACATCTTGTACAGGGAGCTTGTACTATAGAGAAGACAAAGGAACCAGCAGAAACACAACTAAATCCAGAACCCAGTGGGATCCTGCACCATCATGTGCATTACCCACTTATTACATCTTGTACAGGGAGCTTGTACTATAGAGAAAACAAAGGAACCAGCAGAAACACAACTAAATCCAAACCTCAGCGGGATCCTGCACCCTCATGTGCATTACCCACTTATTACATCTTGTACAGGGAGCTTGTACTATAGAGAAGACAAAGGAACCAGCAGTAACACAACTAAATCCAAACCTCAGCGGGATCCTGCACCCTCATGTGCATTACCCACTTATTACATCTTGTACAGGGAGCTTGTACTATAGAGAAAACAAAGAAACCAGCAGTAACACAACTAAATCCAAACCTCAGTGGGATCCTACACCATCATGTGCATTACCAATTATTACATCTTGTACAGAGAGTTTGTACTATAGAGAAAACAAAGAAACCAGCAGAAACACAACTAAATCCAAAACCTAGTGGGATCCTGCACTGCCATGTGCATTACCCACTTATTACATCTGGTACTGGGAGCTTTTACTATAGAGAAAACAAAGGAACCAGCAGAAATACAACTAAATCCAAAACCCAGCGGGATCCTGCACCATCATGCACATTACCCACTTATTACATCTTGTACAGGGAGCTTGTACTGTAGAGAAAACAAAGGAACCAGCAGAAATGCACCTAAATCCAAAACACAGCGGGATCCTGCACCATCATGTGCATTACCCACTTATTACACCTTGTACAGAGAGCTTGTACTATAGAGAAAACAAAGGAACCAGCAGTAACACAACTAAATCCAAAACACAGCGGGATCCTCTTATGACAGGTGGAAGAGACTACACATTGGCAAGATCACAGCCTAATTCATGGACAAATATCTTGTGTTGCCACTACTAATTCTGATAGTACCACCCTTGTGAAACCAACATAATAACCTCCATATCACACATGCATGCAAACACACACACACACACAAGCATCTGCATGGACGCATACTCACGATGCACAATCACATACACACACACATACACACAAATGTAATACATACACAGACACACAGCTACACAGACACTCATATATATGCTATAACACACATACACAGCTAACCAGACACACACTCATTTATATGCGACATAAACATACGTACACAGCTACACAAATACACAGACACACACACACACACACACACACACACACACACACACACTCATATATATACTACACAAACACACATACCCAGCTACACAGATGCACAGACATACATTCACACACCCACCCTCATATATATGCTAGCCAATCCTACAGACAGAAAAAAACAGTCATCGGAGGCCTCTTCTTTCACACAGCAGTGATTCTGTACTGATTAGCTTTTATCAGTTTAAACCACTCCTTGACTCATAAATGTTTCATTGCAAATTATCTAGAAAATTATGCAGCCAAGTTATACTTTTGTCCCTTCTCTTATGGAGCTTCATCTGCAGTGGTTTACCTGGAGCTGTGCAATCACCCACTAAATGGACAAGTACCAGGAGTGTCACATAAAGATTGTTAACGATCCTTGTGATCACAGTTAGTTGTTAGCTCTCCAGTAATCTAAAACTTGAATACGTTTGCTTCCATACTCCCATTGACTTTTTAGGTACCTTACTATGATCTGTAAATGGGGCCTTTTATGCAGGTCTCTTTTTTTAATGGCAAAGCATTATTTGTTTGTGTCTTTCAGCTTTTCCCGGTTAGGGGTCACCACAGCAGAACTCCGGTCCGCTAATGATTGGCAGTAGATTTTTATGTGCTGTCTTGCTGGGCCTAATGCACAACCTAATTAGAAATAGTCATACAGATTAGACATACAGTCCTGCATATTAGTCTGCAATTTTCACAATCATCTACTATTGTTTCATTTATTACCGCAGACTTCATATTACTCTAAGATTCTTACTGTACTTCTCAGCTTTCAATAATGTTAGCTGGCTAAGTCAGACAGCTTCCTTTCAGTATTTATTTGGCTCTGTTTAGGGGAAAGCTTGAAATGAATTGCCGGCAATGAAGGGAAAAGCTGGGCTGCTATACTGACAATGGTCACACAGTGCACCATATGCAGCTTCCTCTGGATTACGGTTTCTTCGTTGCATTCTCTGGCAATTACTGTGCTATTATATGCAAATTAGGCAATTTGAAAGGTAAGTAATGTAACAATGTGCAAACCAGTTGCTGTCTTACGAAGATAAAACAAAAAGTAATTATATTCTCAGAAACCAATGTCCAGGAATGAATAAATGTACGTACTTTGGTAACATGCTCCCAAAATTTAGTATTTATGCATTCACAGAGGGACATAAATACAGACATATGCTGAGAATGAAAATTGCAAGTGACGTATATAATTAAATTCTGAAAATTAAATTGAGCAGCTTGAGAAAGTTTGAGAAGTCAAACAGAACAACAGCAAAAGTCCGACCTAGATAATTTAAACAATTTCTACCATGGGGCATCTGATGCTTCCTCTCTTGCCTTTAAATAGATAGGTATCACAACGTGTAAAGCATTAACTGTTCATAAGGCATCCCTCGCTACATACAAACAGGAAGGCCATGCTATGAAACCATAATGCACATCACTTTAATCGTTATTAAACTAATGGAATTTGGCAGAACACCCAAAGCAGGAACACTAATTATTCAGTATCTCTGTTTCATAGCTCCTAAACTGAATCCTGACTGGGTCAAAAATAACATCTTTATCAAGTAATATCCTTTAACTTTCAGTAAGCTGTTTGACAATATAAAGTGTTACACCAGAAAAACGGGAAATGTAATTGTTACTGTGCAGTTCTTACATCAAAACTGTAGTTCTTAAATTAAAAATGTGTTATTAGGCCTAGTGGACATCAAAACCACAGAGAAACATTTCTAAAAGAAAAGTACAAGTAGCAAAACATCAAAAAGTGTACGTGCCTTCTTAGAGAAGGAACACAAAATGGAAAGCCTAGACTTTACGTAAAGGTAAATTAAACATAGTAATCAGCAAATAGCAGCATTGTTCCTGTGTTTAAATAAGGCATGCATGAAAAAAAATGGTACCGATTCTGTAAAATCTTAGCCCAGCAATGAAAAACCCTCAACAGGTTTAGCATATCCTAACTGAAGTAAAATGACTGAAAATCCATCTATTAAATCTCTTTGTTCATTCAGAACATATGGGCGGCCACGGTGGTGCAGCGGTTCGTGTTGCCGCCTCACAGCAAGAGGTTCTCTGGTTCCATCCTCTGCTGGGGTGCCTTCTGTGCAAAGTCTGCATGTCCTCCCTGTGGTCGCGTGGGTTTCCTCTGGGTACTCCGGTTTCCTCCCACATCCCAAAACACATGCTGTAGGTGGATTGGACACTCTAAATTGGCCCTAGGAGTGAGTGTGTGTGTGTGTGTGCCTTCTGTGGAAGGTTGGGTGCTGGGCTGGCAACTTGACACCATAAAACTCCACTGCCAATCATGAGCAGACAGGTGATCCACTGTGGCGACCCCTAATGGGAAAAGCCAAAAGAAGAAGAAGGTCATTCAGAACATATAAAACACCCCTCTAATAATTGAAGGAAATCTTTCCCTAATAAGCTACCAAATGTCAATGCCCTACTTAGTTCTCCACTCTTTGCCATGTCTAAGCCCACCTTGCCTTAGAATTTTTCAATATAAAGCTGGCAATAATTCAGGATACACTGTACTCACAAAAAGAAGGCTTAGCCTAAAGTGCTGGCCATGGCATTCAGTGGATATTGAAAACAAAACTAAAACCAGAGGTTCAGCCTGGAAGAACTGAAAAGGGAAGCTCAATACAGAGCAGCACCAAACGTTTCTGAGTTTAAGGAAAGAAACAAGAATTGTAACAAATACTACAAAGGACCTATACCTTAGACAGAAACAGGATGGGAACTGGTCTAGCTTTAGGAAAGAAAGAAAATATAATGCTGTAGAGGGACATAAGCTACCAAGAATAACCTCTTTAACATGGAATCATTCCACCTTTGGTAATGATTATGCTAACTTTTTGGAGTTCACCATAACCAACATGTATTTCCAACAATTTACATCCAAACCAATGAAAAACAAGAATTAACAGTGAAAGGAAGAGCAATTTTGTAACAAAAACAATCAGAGAAATGCACACGTAAAAGCAGGAAACAAAAGCGATCAGTGAAAATAACAAGTGAAATTTAGCAATCAAAGTGCTTAACTTTCCCAGGATGGCACTGGATACTAGTAAACTACTTCTGGAATGCAGGTTAAGACTACAAGTTTTGCTGAGCACCAGAAAAATGAACAGGAAACAGTATGTAGTAAAGGAGGTTTACTTAAGCATAATACTGGTGTGCTGGGTGGCCATTCAGTATGATGGATCTACGTAAAACAATGGTCTGGAAGACTGCATAAATAGCTTATGTAACAGTCAATAGCAAAGAAAGATGGCAGCCGGGAAGGTACTTTGGCAATCAGATAACCATAAGGGGTAGAGGGCATAGACATGGCCTTATAAAACTACAATGGCAGAAGGGTGAGAGGGTCTGGAAACTTTTCACAGAACAAGAAGGCTACAGAAGCCACAATCAAATAATGGCAATATTGGAGCTCTTAAAGAAACGTTAGCTTAGTGTGTTAGTGGGGGTGGGGCAGATAGAATGCAGGCAGGTAAATAAGCAGAATATAAAATCACTGAAGCACAAATAAGAGCAGAGACAATCCTCTCACTGTTGAATGTGTACTTCAGTTTAAGGCAAGAGATGATGCAGAAATTTACCAGTAACACTCTTTATGAAAAATGCAGTAATATATGATTAAAGTACACATTTGGTAGTAGGAGTATGCAGTTTCACCACAGCTCTGACTTAAACTATAAGACATTTGCTCAGCAGGGTTCAAAATACAAACAGATAGCTCTTACTAGTAATTCTACTTGTGGAAATAGGAGTGCAGAATAATGCAAAGTCGCAAAACAAACTAAAACATACAATCAGATGTAACAGAGCAAAAAGTGCAAAGCAGTGTCACCATACAGGTCATTATAAGCGCACTTAAATATTTAGACAGAATTGAAATAATTAAGATAATTTAATTCTCTTTCCTTTTTTTTGAAACACTAGTTAGTCACTGATCACCAAGCCTCTCCAAGTCTTCGATATTATGCATAACCTATCGATTATGACACCCTCACAGCAATCACAGGCAGGCATACACATTACTACTGCAGCAGAAACAGAGGCAGAACAGACAAGATGGGTGATAACCATGTGACTCAGAAGTAGTGGTGCAATGTGGATATATCATCATTTGTTTGTATTTATGTAATGCAGTGGCACGCACGGTCCACGTTTAATGAAAGTATCATAAAAGGATGGCAGTTGCCATTTTGTCACTTTTGTCACAATATGGTTTGCAAGT
Organism: Protopterus annectens; assembly: GCF_019279795.1. Taxonomy (NCBI): domain Eukaryota; kingdom Metazoa; phylum Chordata; order Ceratodontiformes; family Protopteridae; genus Protopterus; species Protopterus annectens. The sequence continues at coordinate 191,677,364 of NC_056750.1, read as the reverse complement.
TACAGCATGATCCAACAACAGGGAACAAGACATGGGAGAGACAGCTTCAGTCCTGAAGAAAGTCACATCCTTACAAATGCCTTGATGATGGAGTGTGGGCAAAACAAGCACTTACAGTTAAAATGTGGCATTAAGTAGTGGCTGACATTAATGCTGGAGGGGGAAGCAGCCATACCGTAGGACAGTGCAGTAAAAGAGCCAATGACATGGTGGGATGTGGCAGGAGAGAAGCTAGGCAGAATGCAGTGCTGGTGGTCCTTCCTCATTGCTACCTTTAACACCAGAGGAGGAGTATCTTTTTACTATAGAGGAGTGTTGATTTGGATGCAGATAAGGATGCTTCCAGAATAAACAGACGTGGTGTTGATGACAGTACTTTCAGACCTCTGCAAGAAACATAGTTGGGCAGTGTGGAAGGTTAGTGTGTGTCTCATTTTACTACATTATACTAAACTTTTTTTTTTGGCAGGACAAGTGCACATATTATTCTAACATGTTTCAACATCAGATATGCAGTCAATGTCAAATCTTGCAGAAAATCTACAGAGACTGCATGGTCATTTTTGTCATCCTCCCTATACATATAAATAATTCCATTTGTCACAGGTGACATTAGCCACATGTTCACCTATTTCTTCATGGGTCTATGACTATTCACTGAAAGCACATTTCACTGAAACACATTTGACTGTGCACAATTCACTGAAAGCTCAATTCACTGAAAACACAATTCACTGAAACACATTTTACTGAAAGTTGTATATGGCCTTTTACCCACTGTTGTGCAACCCTGGAGTTAGTATATATAGTAAGGGGGGGGGGCACTGTCCACCTCATTTGGGGGTGTGCAGGGCATAGCCCCCCACCTATTTTGGATATATCTTAAGTTAAGAAAAGAGTAATTTATTGGAATTGCAAGTATTCATGTATATAGTTAAAAATATTTAAAATAGGTGGGGGCCCTCCCAAACCCCCCTTACTATATATACTAACTCCAGGGTCGCACAACAGTGGGGGAAAGGGCCATATATAACTTTCAGTGAAATGTGTTTCAGTGAATTGTGTTTTCAGTGAATTGTGCAAAGTCAAATGTGTTTCAGTGAAATGTGCTTTCAATGAATATTCCTAGACCCATTTCTTCATAGAGTCAGCACCAGAATCAATCTCATTATGTGTCTTATCACAGACTAATGTTGATAGCAGGCTGGCTCCAGTCAACAATGCCATAACTTTCATACATAACCTGGGGACAGTGTGGCACACAGTTGCAAAGTCCACAACCCCTGTACCACAGCAACTGGATAACTCTTAAAGCAGTAGTTAGGCTCACACACTCAACAGAATGAGGAACTGTCATTATCTTGGGAGGGGTATGATACAGTTTAACATCTGCTTCTTGAATACAGACTAAACCCCTTGATGAATTGACTACCCTTTCAGAGGCAGCAGTATATACTGGCACAGCTGTGCACAGAGGTGCCATGCAAATGCATATTTCACAGTTAGCTGCAGAGACACATAAGGCCTTGGCTGTCTAGCAGAAGACTTGCCATGACATAGTTCAAGCCCTAGATACTGCCCCTGAGACTCAGGTAGAGATGGTGAGAGCCCAGCAGGGTTTACAAGAAGAATTTCACCAGTACATGCTACTGGTTGAGGCCACAGACAATGTCATGATGATCTCATATGTCATATGGTTGCACACACAGCATCCATGCTAGCCTCCGTGCACTCACTCATAAAGGCTTAGCTGACACACATTGGGAACAAAGGTGGACATGAGGAGGGAACTGTCTGAATGCAAGGTTGATAAGTAAGGCATACACCATATGCATCTTAAGAAAGTGTTGCAGGTATTTAAGTAGATTTCCAAGAAAAAAAGGTAGGTAGGATTCACCAGGCTTCCACAACATGTGGAAGAACTGCTCACTGAAGGTGTAGGTCCCACAGATCAGTTAGATAAATGTTAAGAGGTTCCATGCATCCAGCAGATCCTGCCACTGGAGCAACTCAGCATCAAAATCACATGCCAGCAAATGCTCTGAATCTATGGTACCATCACCCACACTATCCTTAGGGGACATTGTAAACAACATCAAGCAACTATAACGTACACTTTGAAAATCAATACAAAGCAAATGATACTCACCCATCAGTCCATTCACACACACAGCTACTGCAGCACTTGTTACATGAAAGAAACAACGCATAGAATACAATTGTGAAAAAAAAATGGAGAATAACAATTCTGCTAATGCACGTGGTTTGCGCTCAATAACAGTCAGCATAGCGTGATTTGAACATTGAAGGTAAAAATTACAGTATAGCCACAAACATGCATCACAACAACTGCTTTTATCACTCACTTCCTGTTAATATAGCTAATACTTTGCCATTTAGCAGTCAGCAATGTACAAATGATTGGTAATGGTGCTGTCATGAAATCCAACATTTCTATTCTTGAAGAATAAGAAATGTTTTGCACACTGTGCAAGATGGCTATACACCACACAGCACAACCCACAAGTAACATTGCATGCATCAATTATTAACTGTTTTTTTAAGTGAATGTCATACACATTGGTGTGCACTAGATAGATTCTGTTTGTCTATGCAACCATAAACCATGAATGAGCCTCCCAGAAGGGTTGCCATGCTACAGCCAATAGGTGGCCGCCGTCATTATTATTACCGGTGGGAGGGAAGACAGAGGGGGCTGCACTGCCACTGCAGTGATAGGCTGTGGCTGCAGTGCACTACCCTGATGCATGATCATGGTGTGCAGAATGCAGCAGGCAGGACATATCGAATGTCACACTGGACTCATCCAGGTAATGGAAGCATGTTAAACACATATCTGGGGCAGGGCCATGTTTAATTGATCCTTGTTAGCTCCCAAGGGGGTGTGGACCAGTGACTTTAGCCATCTGAGTAGGTAACCTGTGTCACCTGCAAAACACAACAGAGAGGGTACACATAACAAGAAAGGGGGTGATTACTCAATAGTAACTATTACACTCTACAGATACTGAAATACCTATGGTTAGGAACATTAATTTGTACTTACCAATAAGGTGACCATAAGGAATTATACCATGCAGGAAGAGGTGGTAGAGTGAGTCTGTCTGCCAAATATGGGAAATATTGGGCTCTGCCAGGATGGAGTGCTAACATGTTGATGATGCACCCCCATTTCATCACACACACACTACCTAGAAGTTGATGGAATGGTAGCCCTTCCTGTTCTAGTACTGCTCCCTCCCCATGTTCCGATGGAGCTGCAGTGGCAACATGAGTGCAATGTGTTGCCCCAAGCATCACAGGAAAGTATTCCATCCATTAGACGGCATGCGTGGTACTGGATCAGTCCTGAGGTGATACCAGGAAAGAGATGCATTGATCCACACATACCTTGAGTAGTTCGAGGAACTGCTGAAGTGTCTTTAAAGCAGAAGCTTGTGAGATATCCAATGAGTCCCCAGTCCATCTCCAAAAGGCCCCAGTATAAAGTGTATTGAGAGCTATACATACCTTGGTATCCTCAGGTTTAAGAAGTCCGTGTAATTCCCAGGCCCAGTCTTTGATCTGTACAAACTCAGTAAAACTAGTGTTATGCCCCTGCCCACTTTCAGCCTATCCAAAACCTCCTGATCAGCCAACTTCAGATGGGTCAGCTTTTCCCTGTATCTCCTTCTTCTTACCAGGTCAGCTTTTCCCTATATCTCCTTCTTCTTACCAGGTCAGCTTTTCCCTATATCTCCTTCTTACCAGGTCAGCTTTTCCCTGTATCTCCTTCTTCTTACCAGGTGGAAGCTGCTAAGTGCACTTGATATTGGCACGGCCAACAGGAGCACCTCGGAATGGGAAACAGCTGACCTAGCGCTCAAACATCCACACAAATTGCAAATTAGATGAAAAATGCTGTCACTGTTTATAAGCATTAAATGTATGGCACAGATGTGAATCAAGAAGCAATTATAAATCACGCAAAGGCAGGAAGGGCTGATAATTTACATACGATTGTCACAGATGTCTCACATATTCCTCATTTACATCTCATCATACTTTCACAACCTAACTACTTTGTCAGACTACTTGAAAATGCTGTGCATAACAGTTGCTGGTATCTTTCAATCACTCCTTACCTGTGCTTAGACACAGCTAGCACAAATTCTTGCTTCTCCTAAACACAATGACTATGAATACACTGAAAAAAAAAGAAAAGAAATAAATACATTATTAATTCCTCCATGTTGTTTTTCTTTCACCTGTACTGCAGCTGATGGAGAAAAACATATAACAAGAAATGCTGATCTGGTTCCAGACTGTGAAAAACTTAAAGAGTGTTGATCTCTAGGTCTAGTGTGTTTATTATATCTCAACAACATTTTTTGTGATCAGCAACCTAGTTATAGTCATCTGTGTACTTTACATAATAATATAATCATGGATATATTTTTTGAAAAAAATATAGATTTCTTTAACAGATTATGCTTGGCTTTCTTTAGAAAACATAGCTGTTATCTCTCAGTAAATTGATTTTGTTATGCAAACATTTCTTTATGCTTTGTTGCTAAAGTCAAACATTTCAGTTTGTCAGGTCCTCACACATGCATCATTGCAACTGCAGAAGTGGAAATTTTCTGACTGGTGCCCGAGTTATATAATTTCTGCATATTTAGCACAATGTAAGAGAATATAATTGTTTTCAGAATCATGTGATGCAAGGCATTCCCTTACAAAGGGGAGCAGTAGTGCTGAATCTGTATAACTGAAAGCGTTCCCATCCTAAGATGCAACAGATTTCTCCTCCAGGTGGCACCAAATGTAATTTCTGTTGCATACAAAATGTGTTGCATCAGTCAAATGGGGGATTGTCATGATGCACTTTGTAAAGATTCTGGTTGATATTTTTTGAAAGTATGCCGCAAGTTAGTGTAAGTTATTGTAAAATGTAGATTGAAACTTCAAGCTTCAACATGATAGAAAAGCATGTTTTATTCACTGTTTTAGATGCTGAAGAGAGTTGAAGGCAATCATTCCACAATGCTAAGAAAATGAAGTAATGGATTTGAGCATATTTGAATAAACTATTTACCTGGATGTTTTTTGTATAGTTTGAAACAATGGTGGTGGGTCTCCAATGGGAGTAGTGTACCACAAATATGCAGGTACAGTGGAAACCCTTTGAGCTGATTCCATATTAGTACTGTTTGGGATTTACTTTAGTACCTCTTAGAATTTTACAACTGATGCTCAAGCAAGACAGTAACAGGGGTGCCAAAGTGAATCATGGAAGTCCGACTTTTTTTAATAAAATATGGTAAAAAGGACCATTTGGCACATGCTGACAATAGGATTCTGTCTTTTTTAGTTTTTGTATTCTGGGTCAGTGATACAATCTATTTTGGGCTATTTTTATCTGTAACCTGGGCCACAATGGTAGGTATAAATGTAACATTACTAGCCATTTAATGTACCTAATTGATGACATGTTTTGGAGGTGGAAGAAAATTAGAGTACCCAAAAAATCCCATGCAAATATTTCTACTCAGCAAACTTCACAAAGATACTGTGTGGAAGTCCAGAATATGGGGCAAAGATTTTGCAAGGTTTTTGTGCTAGTATACAGCTCATCATGCTCTTGCCTGGTACCCTGCAGAGTTCTACAGCAGCAGAGAGACTTTGGAGTGATTAAGTATCATTTTTCTGCATTTTCTTGCTGCCTATAGCTAATTCCGCCTAAAATGCCAATTTTCTAGAGTTTCTGTAACTTAAAAAGCTTGTTTCAGCTACATATTGTACTTATTTTACTGCCTGCACTTTAACAAAGTCATTTTTGTGTTTAAATTACCTGTTTAACTGTTGTAGGCTACACACTCAAGTGTGATAGCTATTCTGTGCATTTAAAGTGTTTTTTGATTGTATCTGCTTTATTTTCTGAAAAAAAAACAAAACAAAAAAAATATATATATACTTGTTTTCCCACCTTTCTAAGCTAGTATAGTCCAGTTTTCAGGTTAGTGCTGAATTCAGGACTGTGTTACAAGTTTCTGTGTTTGCCCATACCTTACTTGGATAGAAGGACGTTTCTCTGTTCACTGTGAGAGAGGGGAGCTTTGAGCAGCCTATCTGTCCCTGGAGGAGTGGTTTCAGCCCAGAAACTAGCAGTTTATTGGCCATTTTGGGCTAATTTCTCTCTCTTTCATTTCCCTGCTATAAAACCCGCATTTGCACAGTTTTGCGCACCGTCCAGCACTGGTTAGCTAGGGTATAACTATTTCGGCTCCAGAAAGTCTACTCTTCAATTTTTCCCTTGGAACTAGGCAAACTTTCAACTTAAGCACTCAAACCATTCACTTTTCATAGTGGCACTTGCTCAAAACTCATAGCAAACACTAATAAACCTTAGCACTAGACCCCCCCCATATACAAGGCTCTCTATTTAACCTTACCAGCCAATCAGTAAAACAGTTCACAGTACCTATCCAGGCATGTCCAAAGGGCAGTTTCACGTGTACACTCCGGTCCAACTGGTGAATCTGGGCATTTTGAGGCAATGTCACAATTGCCTCATGTACATAGACAACCCTCTCCTCCTTCCACCAAACACTAATACATGCGAGAGCTGCAATTATACTGCTAAACTGGAGGCTAAGTTCTCTCAACCCAAGACTGGACCAAGCAGTCAAGAGCAGAAGGGAATTACTTGCATCACACCACCAGTATCACACAGACCTATGAAACCAGCACTGGCAAAAAACACACATAAATACATGAAACATACTTGGAGGCTCTAAATAAATATCTGCAGAACCAACAGAGATCTCCAAAGCAGACATCCAAGCAACCTCCACCCCCCAACACAAACCATGAAACACATACTTCACAAAACCAGTGTGCCACACAATCACAGCCCTTAAGGCAAAATAACATACCCAATGCACTAGTAATAGGCGGCTCTATACTCAGGCACACTGACGTCCCACTCACTAGGCTGGACAAGCAGAAGGTTACTGTTAGCTGCCTGTCGGGTGCCAGGATCTGCCCATAACACAAGCACTCAGGTCACTCCAGAACAAGGACAAATATGACTCTGTCATTGTCCATGTTGGTGTGAATGACCTGAGCCATATCTCCCTGGACTACATTAAAAGAGACATGGAGGATCTCTCTGATCACGTAGCCCAGGCCGGTATGACCCTGACCCTGAGTAGAATCCTGCCCTCACCAAGAATTATACCACAGTATAGAGAAAATATTATCAATTTCAACAATTGGCAAAGCTTCTGGTGTCATTCAAAGGGGATCCAGTGTCTGTCAGCCTGGGATGACATGCTCAACAAGCCATGCTGCTTCACAGAGATGACTTGCACCTGTCACCCTTAGGCTTTCGAATACTGGCCAAGGCTCTTGCCACTCCCATAGTGCCTTTTTTAGGCAATGCTCAAAAGACAAACCCACCCCCATAAATAGAACAAGTAACAAAAAACTGAGGGTAATTTTACTCAATGCCAGAAGTCTAAACCTCAAAATGCATGCACTCGAGGCACTCCTCAGTATGGAGAAAATCGATATATGTGCAGTAACAGAAACCTGGTTTAAGGCTCCAGAGAGCACCCCAGCACTACCAGGCTACAACTCATACCATACATTTTGGCCACAAAACCCAGACCGGAATACAAAAGGCAGGGGAGTATCCATATTCATCAAGGATACCCACACCTCCAGATTAGTGGCACAGCATGATGCTTCAGAGATCATCCACGTGCAATGGGCAAAACTGCTATTCAAATTATAGCTTGCTACAGATCATCCACCATGTCCCAGGACCCCCACTCTGCATTCCTGGAAACACTGGGAAACATAAAGATCCTACCAAACACCCTGATATTGGGTGATTTCAATTACCCAAACATTAACTGGGAGAACTACTCAAGTACAAACTCCCTTGCCCAACATTTCCTAGAATTTATAAACTCAAACGCACTGGATCAACTGGTCAACACCCCCACCAGAGGTGACACCATATTGGACCTGGTCATCACCAACATGGGTGACCGGTGTTCCAGACCGGAGGTCAACCCCTCGCTAGTTAGATCTGAACATAAACGAATCACTCTGGATATCCACATTCCGCCACCACCCCAGATCAAAGAAACTACAGTGAAACACTTTTCAAAAGCAAACGTCACTTTACTTAAGACAGAGGTGGGAAGTTTCAAAGCCCTCATGCTAAAGGATAACGCTGTCCAAGCTGCAAAATCCTTTACTAATGCACTCTACGGGCACCTACACGAATTCATGGATCGTGCTATCCCAAACAAAAGTCAAGACTCACTCCTCCAAGAAAAGGAAACCAGTCTGGTGGACCCCTGCCATAAACAAGCTATACAATAGAAGGAGGAAACTTGCACAGAAAAGAATAAAATCCCAAGAAGGGAAGACATCCCTGATCAGTATCAGCAAAAAACTACGTTCCCTCATAAAATCATCCAAGGCTAGCTTCGAAAGAAAAATTGCCATGGACTCCAAAGATAACCACAAGGCATTCTTTAGCTATGTCAAGAATCTAAGTGGCAATTCTCAGATCTGCTCAGAGTTCGTGCAGAATGGCACAAAATACACTGAACCGACCGATATAGCCAACATCCTGGCAGACAGGTTCAGTGCAAACTTCACCCCCCTCTCAGCCCCAAAAGGGCCCATAACTATACCAGAAGAATGTAGTGCCCCTGAAATCACAGACACTCAGGTTAAAACAGCCCTCTCCAAAGCCAAAAACACAGCATCAATGGGATCAGATGGTGTCCCAGGCTGCGTCCTACATGAGCTCAAAGATGAACTAACCCCTCACCTAAACACACTGTTTAAACTCAGCCTCTCCACAGGCTATGTGCCCACAGAGTGGCGCACAGCAATGGTTATTCCACTTCACAAAGGTGGAGCCACAACAGACCCCGGGAACTATCGCCCTATAAGCCTGACTAGCTTGGTCTGCAAAGCTATGGAGTGCATCATCATGGATCTCATTAACAGAGACACTGGAAACCTCCAAACACTGGACCCTACCTAGTTCAGCTTTGTTAAGGGCAGATCATGCCTCCTAAACCTGGTGGACTTCTTTGAGACAGTTACCAAGGCTATAGACGAGGGAAAGGTGGTCCACACAGCCTACCAAGACCTTGCAAAGGCCTTCAACACCATTCCCCACTCAGGTATTATAGACAAGCTCACCAGCCTGAACATAAACCCCTATGTCATGAGATGGGTTGCCAACTGACTCATGGACAGAACTCACATGATAAGAGTTGCGGAAGCTAGGTCTGATTCTAAACCGGTTACAAGTGGCATTCCCCAGGGCTCAGTCCTAGGACCCCTCCTGTCTGGCATATACTTCTCAGAGGTACAGGCAAGCACAGGAGGACTATGGCTGACCAAGTTCGCAGACAACTGCAAACTAGGGGCTATAATTAGCTCTCCAGCTGACACAGAAATCCTCCAAAAGAGTCTCACTGAGACAGATACCTGGTGTCAAAACCATGGCCTCAAGCTAAATGCCAAAAAGTGCATAGTCATCCCCTTTGGAAAAGACAAAGTACCCACAAACTACCACATAGGTGGTAGCCCCCTAAATACGGAAGACATAATAAGGGATCTGGGGACCCAAGTGGATAGTAACCTCTCCTTTGGTAATCACATTGCCAAAGTGGTTAGAAAATCCTTCTATGTGACCTACCTAATCACAAAAGGGTTTGCATCCAGATCGAAAAAGTCACTGGGCCCCTCTATGCATCACTCATCAGACCCATCATAGAGTACAATGCCCCATTTGAGATGTACCTTACAAGACACCTTCAACAACTGGAAAGACCACAGAAGTACCTCACCAAGAGGATCACTGGCCTCAAGCAGATGTCCTATGCAGCTCGATTGAAGAAACTCCAGCTGTACTCGGTTGCATACCGCCTACTCAGAGGTGATCTCTGCCTGACATACAAGGCCATGACCAGCCCAGAATTGACAGACATGCTCCACCTAAAGAAAACCATATCCCCTCAAGCCACATGCGCCAGGGATCTAAACCTCACCACAACAATAAATAAGATGTGCTGGAGGGATAGATTCCTGCCCCAGAGACTTCCCATGCTTTGGAACAAGATTCCAATCTACATTAGGCAGCTCTCCTCGCTAATCCTCTTCAAGAGAAACCTTGACGAGTGGATGGGAAACAGAAAGTTTATCCCAGGGATCACTTCAATGGCACTGCTGGACAGAGGCACAGTGAACTAATCTAAGAGGGGCGGCGAAAGCCAACACATTCCGGCTAGGCTTATAAATGCCTTCGGGCAGATAGCCTAGTACCTACCTATGAATGTATGAACCAATAAGAGGTACAGGCCTGGCAAAGGGAGATGAGAATGGCAACATCTTTGGACCTGGGGGATATACAATCCGTAATTAACTTAGTAATCCGTATGGATTTTCTAACTATAACTCCCACATGGTGATTAAAGGATAGTTCATTGTTATGTCATAGATCATTCATCTTTGATGATTGTCTTAGTCATAAGTGGGGTATTATTTATCTGCTGTTCAGTAGTAGAGACTTGTTTCTGACAAGCAGCTGCACTACATTTTTTGTTATTAATCTTATGACTGGCACACAGAGTTGGTTCTGGCAAGCCCCTCTTGGAGGGCATGAGTTTCCATGTGGGAATTCAATGATAAGGCCTATTTTATACTCATTGGCAAACTGCGTTAGCCATAAGCCTTTGCCCTTTATTTTTTCTTCTTTAATCATAGTGGGTGCAGTAACATTTCAAATTGCTGACATCTTGCTTAGTTGTTTAACTGAACTTTGCAAGTGAAAGTTGTTGTAACTCTTTAAAGTCTATCTATTAAGCAAAATTGTTTGTTTAATCCAGCATAGCACATTTACCTGAAGTTCTGAAATTATTGTAAATACCTAAACACCAGTAGAGCCCAACATTGCCTAACTGTAGGCATTCCTGGAAGTCTTAAGAAACAGGTCATAAAGAGGATCCTTCTTGGTCTTGTCATGATTTAATATCATCTTCTTATCTTGATCTAACATAATCTTGAAAAGTTTCACAGTGGCTGTAATGAGTTCCAATACCTCTTATTTTGAGGTTTTCATGCAGTCAGAACATCTTTTTAATACAGCAATGGGGATATGGCCTCTGCTCACATGATTATTTTGTCCTCAAAAGAAATAGCAGCAGTTTAACTCTAGTACAAGTGACCTGAGATTAACTTGTTAACATAGGACCGCAACTTTTGCTGTGGTCAAGAAACCCTCTAACAGAGACCAGAGGGTGAAGTTTTCATGGCTGAATAAATAAACAAAACCACATAGAGGGGGTTAGTAGCTGTTCAGAAGTCACAATCATGGAGGTATTACATGAAACATATAGCATCATTGTTCATTAGACCCTCCTCCTGTTAGGACAATTCTACATAGCAAGGTCTGTCTATCCTGCATTTAGCAACCCTCGGTTGCTATGTGTTTTCTTTACCAACTGTCTACGTTTAGAGGAGCACAGCTTTTACAATATTAATTCTGACCATGACATTTTCCATGCAGAGGGAAGGTTAGGCTTTTAGCAGGACTTGTCTCTCAACAGTGAAGGAATAAATGGACCCTTTAGGAAAGTGCAACATTGAAGGTCACTAGTTGAAGCAAAGATAAAAATAAAAAGAGTTTATCAGAAAAGATACTGGGATGTAAAGAATTCAGCCCCAGCATCCCAACTTCTCTTCTTAAAAGACACAATTGACTAAATATTTTTTTCATCCAGGTCATTCAATTGCTCTAGACTTTGTCTCACTAAATTTTAATGTCAGTTTCTCTGCAGCTGCCCTTCATTTACCTGACATTTAACACAGCTCTGCAAAACCTAACAGCACGCTTCACACTTTCAGAGTAACTTACAGATGCACATGCTAATAAACTGTAAATGTTTGGTCTTAGTTTGTACTTAACATGCATAGTGAATGTAAACTGCTTTTAAGGCTCTGGTCTTGGAAATGAGTATTGAGAAACTGCTAGCAGGAAAAAAAAAAAGAAGTGTTTCTCAAATGCTTGCTTGAATGATTCCACAAGATTTGTTCTGACAACCCACCTGTTTGCTTTAATACTCAGTTTCAAACAAGTAAAAAGTATTTGTCCTTTCATTTTGTGATGCATTATCTTGTTTAGTTTTGCAGGGGAGTCATAGCTTTTACTGGTAATCATTTGACATAAGGCATGTAACGAAGCCTGTACTGGCTACTGATCCACCCTAAGGCACACATTTATACTTCAAATGTACCACCATTGATAACTTAGAGAAATTCCAATTTGCCTAACTGTATGCTCTTTGGAGTAAACCAGAATATCAAGTGAAAACCAACATGGATAAAGGAAGGACAGACAGACCTAACAGAGAGGGTAATGCAGCTGAGAACTGAACAAGACACTCAAACACTATGATATGATCTAGCCTGGTGCACCATTTTGTTGTCCCCTCAAAATTCCTGTTTGCGTACCCCATATGCTGCTGCTGCATCTTGTAGCCCACTGTTTTCATACATCATAAGGCGTATGAAGAGCCGTATGAAAGGATGGACACTAAGGAGGGAGAAAAGGACCTGTACCGATTGGCTAGACAGAGGGACCGAGCTAGGAAAGGTGCAGCAGGTAAAGGTGATAAAGGATAATAAGGGAAACATACTCACAAGTGAGGAGAGTGCATTGAGGAGATGGAAAGAGTACTTTGAGGGGTTGATGAATGAAGAGAATGAGAGGGAGAGAAGGTTGGATGATGTGCGGATAGTGAATCATAAATCATGAAGTGCAGTGGATTAGCAAGGAGGAAGTAAGGATAGCTTTGAAGAGAATGAAGAATGGAAAGGCTGTTGGCCCAGATGACATACCTGTGGAAGCATGGATGTGCTTAGGTGAAATGGCAGTGGAGTTTTTAACCAGATTGTTTAATGAAATCTTGGAAACTGAGAGGATGCCTGAGGAATGGAGAAAAAGTGTTTCGGTACTGATTTTTAAGAATAAGGGTGATGTGCAGAGCTGTAGTAACTACAAAGGGATTAAATTGATCAGTCACAGCATGAAGTTATGGGAAAGAGTAGTGGAAGCAAGGTTGAGAAGGGACGTGATGATTAGTGATCAGCAGTATGGTTTCTTGCCGAGAAAGAGCACTACATATGTGATCTTTGCTCTGAGAGTGTTGATGGAGAAGTACAGAGAATGTCAGAAGGAGTTGCATTGTGTTTTTGTAGACTTAGAAAAAGCATAAGACATGGTGCCTAGAGAGGAGTTGTGGTATTGTATGAGGAAGTCAGGAGTGTCAGAAAAGTATGTAAGAGTGGTACAGGATATGTGTGAGGGTAGTGTGACAGCGGTGAGGTCTGCGGTGGGAGTGACGGATGCGTTTAAAGTGGAGGTGGGGTTACATCAAGGATCAGCTCTGAGCCCTTTTTTTATTTGCAATGGTGATGGACAGGTTAACAGACGAGATCAGACAGGAGTCCCCTTGGACTATGATGTTTGCAGATGACATTGTGATCTGTAGTGAGAGTAGGGAACAGGTGGAGGAGACCCTGGAGAGATGGAGATATGCTCTAGAGAGAAGAGGAATGAAGGTCAGCAGGACTAAGACAGAATATATGTGTGTGAATGAGAGGGAGGATAGAGGAATGGTGAGGATGCAAGGAGTAGAGGTGCAGAAGGTGGATGAGTTTAAATACTTGGGGTCAATAGTTCAGAGTAACGGTGAGTGTGGAAGAGAGGTAAGAAGAGAGTACAGGCAGGATGGAGTGGGTGGAGAAGAGTGTCAGGAGTGATTTGTGACAGACGAGTACCTGTAAGAGTGAAAGGGAAGGTCTACAAGATGGTAGTGAGACCAGCTATGTTATATGGGTTAGAGACAGTGGCATTGACAAAAAGGCAGGAGTTTGAGCTTGATGTGGCAGAATTAAAGCTGTTAAGATTTGGACTGGGTGTGACATGGGTGGACAGGATTAGGAATAAGTATATTAGAGGGACAGCACAGGTTGGAAGGTTTGGAGACTAAGCCAGAGAGGCACGATTACATTGGTTTGGACATGTGCTGAGGAGGGATGCTGAGTATATTGGGAAAAAGATGCTAAGGATGAAGCTACCAGATAACAGGAAAAGAGGAAGGCCTAAGATAAGGTTTATGGACATGCAGGTGGTTGGTGTGACAGAGCAAGATGCAGAGGACAGGAAGAAATGGAAACAGGTGATCTGCTGTGGCGACCCCCAACGGTAACAGCCGAAAGAAGATGATGATACACTGATTTGCTTGAATAGGTTTTCCAGTTGCCTTAGAGTTCTCCACTACTGCAGAATAACCGGCACTTTTTATTCTCTTCTTTCCTTAAAGACATGTTTGATGTGAAGCATCTCCTGCTAAAGCTATGAACATCTCCATGTTTTTTCATAAAGCCTTTGATGACTGCAGGATGTTAGGATCTCTTTCTTGGACTATGTCTGCTTTATTTTTCTTTTAGGAAATATAGACCTCAAAGATGAACAAAGCACCCTGGATATGTCATCGCAGAAAGAACAGAAAATGCTGTATCACCATATGTGCTCTGCTCGTATTTAGAATTCATATAGTACGTTAGTAACGCTTTTACTCTCTAATCTGCTTGTCACATGATGTGTCAGGTTAACACAAGATTTAATACAAGCTTTGCTTTTGTTCGGTTGGGGACTAATGGATTATTTGCACTTAACTGGGATTGTGCTTCTTTGGATCAGATTGAACATCTATCATATCTTTCATTACATTTTTTGAAATATTTAATCAGTCATGAATCCGGGCACTTCTTATTAAGAGCTTTCTTAAGATTAATTTCAGTTTATTTATTTATTTTTATAATGACCTTGATTTCTATTTTCCATTCAGCTGTTTCAGGTTCTGCTTTCAAACTTTTCCTAGAGACTAATTTTGTCAGATCATTCCCTCTGTCTCTTGTGTATTTTGCTTTGGCCTGCTGGAATGGATCACATGACTGCAATTCTGTTTCCTTCAAACCCTGAGGAGGTTAGATGGAGGAAGCTACTTATGGCATAAGCCCTATTAAGTCTACACTAGGGAGAAGTAGCCACTGTTGTCTTATTGCCACCCCTACTTGATGATGTCATCACTGACATGCAATGACCAATCACTAATAATGGCATGTAATTTCCATGCACTATAAATGGCATGAGATTGCCAGGAACTAAGAATGGCATGTGATCGTCATGCACTAAGAATGGCATGTGATGGACAAGCACTAAGAATGGGATGCAATGGCCATGCACTAAGAATATTTTATAATGGTTTTATACAATATTCAAAAGGTGGCTAGTAAGACATCTCATTATCCTCTCCAAATGTCCTTCCGGCTGTATCATCTTTTCCACCATTGTATCATCTTTTCCACCATGTAATAGTACAAATCTGGAGTCCAGACTTATTCACTTCTCAGGATAGCAAAATCTCCTAAAATGAGAGTCTTGATAGCATGCGTTTTTATGCTAGTAGCTGAACTGGTCCTTTAAAAGCTATTTCTAGCTATTAATAACAATAATAGGCGACTACAATACATATAGGGACAATATATTTGAGAAGTGGAAAGAGACCAGAGTACTTGAAGAAAAGCCACAAAGGTGTAGGGAGAATGAGCAAATTTCACATAGTCAGTGACCAGAGGTCATGAGTAAATCCAGGACCCTGGAACTGTGAGATAGAGATCTGCTACGAGTCACAGTGTTGCTGTCCGTACGTGGGTAGTAACTGATCATTGTAAGCCAGGTATTACAAATGACATGAGGAAAATCATCCAAGGAACAATTCATCAGCTCCTTGTCACGGAGTCCAACCCCTCTTGCAGGCACATATATATTACCAATAGATTCTACCAACGAGATGGATATATGTAATTGGGAAGGGCTCTGTCCACAAATGGCCTTTTAAAGGATTCATTCAACTCACTTCACTATCTGAGATTGAAAGATTCTGCAAAAAATATTTGATGTGTCATAGTTTCTACAGTTTTAATTTTGAAGTCTACAGAGGACTGTGTTCTCTTTCCCAAGTGATCTGCAATATAATGGGATCCTTCTTGTGCCTAAGTCACTAGCATTACAAATAAGAAGATATCTGGATTTAGGACATTGCATAAGACAATTTCGCTTGGTGTAACAATGTTCCAGCCATGATAATCATTTTTAGTCAGACCTTTATTACCTAACTATAGTGATCACGCTCAGTATCATATAACTACCATAATTTGCTGATAAGTAAAGTTCAGCTTGTCCAACTCAGTATCTGAATGAGGATTAAGAAAGATACCACCATGTAATGCAGCTTTCAGCATGAGAGTACACACCGCTGCATTGCCTTCTGACACTAACAATCAGCTTGGGATTTGCACTAATTTGTTTGCTTCTTTCCTACCCGGTCCTGTACTATGGACATTTCTGTCGCAGTATTAGTGCTCACAAATGATAGGATTATTTCTTTGTAATGTCTTTTGGCATCCCTCCCAGAGTCAGGTTGTTGTAAAGAGAACTACTGGGGCAAAGAATAAGAATATGAAAAAAAACAGCTAGGTGCTTACTATGAACGCATGACTGTATTGCCCAAATAATGCAACTGTGCTTCAAGAATGGAACACTCGTGATTCTAGACCAAGGAAGATGAGGCACTCCTTTTAAGGAGCTGAAAATATTTTAGTCACTCCTCTTCAAGCCTAAAGCAGTAAGCAACTAAAATCATGAATGTGTACTTTTTAAATGTCTCTATAACCAGCTTGTTTGAAATAGGCATGCTGAAACAATGCAACAATTGCCTCATGTTCACCAACAACCACATGCTACGAAAACTATCTACTAAAGTGTGTGAGAGATGATTCTGGAGGCAAATCTCTCCCATGAAGCCACTACAAATAACAAGGTTGTCAGCACCACAAACCACCACACTAAACCTCTCTTAAATGCCTCATACCAAACATGTAGACCCACATATGGTGAGACTATTTCTACCTAAACTTCAAAGTCCACCTAGATGCAACTTAAGCAACAAGTACACTCAACAAGCTTACAAACACTCAACTCAAGCAGCATCCAGCACAAAATTTGCAAATATAACTCATAGTGCTGCACCTCAAAAGTCTACAAGGCAAACTTTCACACAATCCAACATCCTGATCATACCCAACTCCATTGTGTGACACACTAATGCAACACTCAACAGGCTGAGCAAGGAGAGAGAGAGAGTCACAGTCAGTTGCCTATATGAGGCAGAGTTTCACCAGATCATGCATACACAGCCATAATACACATGGAAGTAAATGACCTGAAATTTGCCTCTCATGACTATATGAAGAGATACATGATAGAGCTCTCAGAATATACATCTGAAGCAAGTATGAACCTAGCCCTGAGCAGCATTTTACCTTCATCTAGAATGATGCCACGATATGAGCAACAGATGATTGATTTCAATAACTGACTTAACTTCTGGTGTTATTCAAAGGTGGTATAATATACATCTCTGCCTGGGAGGACATGGTAGTCAATATAAACTAGTTTACCATGGACGGCCTACATCTTTCCTGTCAAGGATTTTGTATATTGGCAAAAAACTTCTGCCCAGTCATACTGCCTTTTTCTGGCAAAGCAAGTTCTTAAATAATTCCAGTATAATTAAATTCTAATAAAATGAAGGCATTGCTGCTCAATGTTACTAGCTTTAATAATAAATATACAACCTACTGGCACTCCCAATCCTAGAAAGCATCAATATATATGCATTGTCACCCAGACTTGGTTCAAGATAATTAAAAGTACCCCATCTGTGCAAGGTTTCAATGTCTACCATGCTTTTAGGCATACTGCACTAGATGAAGGCTCTAAAGGCAGTGGGGTCTCAAAGTTCATATATAAAAAATAAATAAAAAGAATTACCTCCAGCCTCTTTAGACAGGCTAATGACATGGAACTCTTCCACATCAACTTGCCCTTAACAAAACTCCATATCACATCATACTGAAATATAAGACCTCCTCTATGTCTCCCTTGGCCCATATCTACTCCTGACTTGGTTTTAAGCCCTAAGCATTCAAACAAACATTGTCCTCTTAGGGAAATGTAACTATCACTCCACCTGCTGTGAAACATGTACAACCCAGAGGTTTCTGTACTTCAAACATACTGGACCTGCTACTTCACACCCTATTAGGGAGATGAAATCCTGGACTTGATTTTCAACAATATGGGACGGATCTGCCCCCTACCAGTTGTAACAATTTCCTTTGTTAAACTGGACCATAACTCAGTAAATTTTTACCATAAGACTGAAGACGGAATCCTAGGCTGCGGTGGTACAGCGGTTAACATTGTTGCCTCACAGCAAGAAGTTATCCAGTTCGATTCTCAGCTGGAGTGCCTTCTGTGTGGAGTCTGCATGTCCTCCCCGCAGTTGAGTGAGCGTTAAAGACATGCAGGTAGGTGCGTTTGTGTGGGTGTTCCTTCTTTGATGGTTGGGCATTGGGCTGGCAACTCCACACCATAAAAATCCACTGCCAATCATTAGCAGACCGGTGATCTGGTGTGGTGACTCCTAACCAGGAAAATCTGAAACAATTTTTTTTACTGAAGATGGAATTCTCCACCAAAAAGTCAGTATTCAGAGGTTATATTAAAGCTAATCTTCCAAAACTGAGAGATGATCTAGCAAAATTCAGCATTCCCTTCTGACCTGATGACCACTCCATGAATGCAAAATCCATTATCATCAAATTCTATGCACAGGTAAATTGCTGCTTAGAATCATCACTCTCCATCCAAAATAAATATAACATCACATTTAAAAAATAAACACAGTTTTGGAATCCAAATATAAACAGGCTGTAGAGTGAAATGAAAAAGCTCATTGCATGAAAAAATAAATGTAAATCACCAAATGCCAAAAACACTCTTGCCAAACATAACAAGGAACTCAATTCCCTGATCAAATCTAGGAAACCAAGATAAGAGGGGAAATATGCACCCAGGCAAAAGATAATCATAAAGCCTTCTTTAACTATGTTAGAAACCTTAGAAAGTAATGCTCAAAACTGTGCAGTGCTCACAATAAATTATACAAAATTGTCTATTCCTGAGGACATAACCAATCTAACAGTGGATAAATTTAGCTTGAAATTCACCTCTTCTTCCCTCAACACACTCCCAAATCACATGCCATATCCCACAACTCTGTCAAATCTCCCAGGAACAAGTCTTCAAAGTATCATCTAAGGCCAAGAATACTGCTTCGGGGGGACCTGATAAAATACCAGAAAGCCTACCAACCAGCCTGAATCATGACCTGTCAATCCACCTTCAGAAGCTCTTCAGTATCAAAGTCCAGTCAGTGTCTGTACCAGATGCATGGAGGACCACAACAGTCATCTCCCTGCACAAAGGCAGGGCATCAAATGACCTGGTAAATATAGAATTATAAGCATGCTCAGCTTCAAGGGTTATGTTATGGAAAAGGTCATTATGGAATTAATACATAAAGTCATAGGCAGCCTACAAACTCTTAACATGAGCCAGTTCATTTTGTTAAGGACCGATCCTGACCGAGTAATTGTGTTAATTTCTTCAAAAATGTTACTGAAGCATTGGATGAGGGAAGATCTGGACACTACATAGCTAGACCTCACAGTGGCATTCAAAAGCATTCCCCATGTGGGCATAGTAAATAAACTTATCCAGCAAAATGTAAGTCCTTATCTAACTCATTGGATAGTAAACTGTCACACAACTAGTAGCTAGGAAAGTAGGATGGATGTATCTATCATCTCTAAATGACTTGTCACTAATGATGTACCTTAGTGTTCATTCCTCAAGCCACTTCTGCTTTTCAGAAGGTCAAAGCTAATTTTAAGGGCTTATGACTAAATAAGTTTGCAGTTGCATGTAAACTTGGTGTCATTGTAAACTCTCCAGAAGATACCAGTATCTTTCAGGAAGGCCTTTCTAAAACAAATACTGTAGCTGGTGTCAAAGCAATGGCCTAAAAGTAAACACCAATGTATAATTGTATGCTTTCACAAGCATGACACCCCCTGCAACTACCACATTGACAACACAGCCTTTAAGGTTTTCCTAGTAATGATGTACCTGGGAACCTACATGAACAATGAGCTATCATTTGATCACCAAGTATCCACTGTTGTAAGGAGGTCCTTTTTTCAATGTGCAGCTTATCAGTAAGCCTATGGCATCCAGGGTCCAGGGAAGGTGATAATTTCACTATATTCTCCACTCATTAGGTCAATTATTGAGTATAATGCCCTCTGTGGTATATACCAGTCCCAACTTCTGACACAACCTGAGCAACCACAACTAATTGTCACAATGCAAATCAAGGGCCTTAATCAAAAAAGCTACACTGATCAGCTCAGAATCCTGTCCCTCTTTTCAGCATCTTACAGGAAAATGAGGGGTAATCATAGCTCTCAACCTTCCATCTCCAAAATGAGGAACACTCACCTTCATAATGTGGAACAAATGGGCAAAATGTGGAACACATACTAATGGCTTACTAACAACTTCAACTAGGAAGGTCATAGGATTTTTAAAATATGCTAGTTTTACTCATAAAGATCATCCTTTAATGAATTAATATGATTAATTTCTATCTAGGATGGATTTCACTTAAAAAAATTCCTAGCACTAAATGTGTGACAGACTCTTTCAATGTGAAACTTTGAGGAACTTCGAGGAACATGAACTGTTTAAGACCCCAAATGAGGTACGTTCTTCGTAATGAGATACACTTGAGAGGTATGGGGGTAATCTCTGCCTTACTTACAAAGCATCTACCCCATCCATTCACCTGTACTAAACATCAACAAGTCCAGCTGTGTCACAAACATCCATTCAAGACATATCAGTCTATTCTACAACTTAAACAGAGTATGTTGGAGGGATATGTATGTCTCATAGAGAATACTATTTCACTGGCACCATCTTCCTCTCCATGTAAAGAAAAGTATGTTTCTCTTTCCCCTTATGGATAGGGGCAATATGAAAATCACTGTTCCACGATTAGTCATACTCATAATACAAGGGGACCTGGTTAATCATCCTAAAAATACAAGGACTAGAAAATTACTGGAAAGCCATGACTAGGCGTATGAAGATCTCCGTGTATTATTAACCTAATAGTATAAACTTATGATTGTATAGCAAGAAAATGGTATGGCTCCAACTTGTACTTGAGAGAAGTATAGTGTGTCAGAAGTATTTGGGTTTAATACAACCCTGGCTACACCACTCTTACTGTAATGACATTTTTCTTTATTTCCAGTGTGATTTAATTCTTTCTGATTTAGCAGTCATATCCTCACTTTTCTCACCTTCCACCATCTTTCCTTTTTTTAGAGGATCCCATACAGCCATAATGAATTTTCCTTGTTTCCTGTCTTCTAAGAATGCATGATACAGATCTTTTGTTTAGTTTTCTATGTCTTACTTTCTACACCATGACACTATATTAGCAGGAGAGTAGACCTCAGCAAGAAAAATGTAGTGTTCCTCTTCGAATGGTTTCCAGCCAGCCCACATCTGCCCAGCCACTGGAAGTCATACAAGGATAAGCAGCGAAGGTATCTATACAGACTAGAAGAGGCAGGGGGATATGATATAGATATACAAAGTCATGTCAGTGAGATGGAAAGGGATCATCAGAAATGGAGGTAAAAGAACAGTTCATGTTCAGCAGATCACAAGGACCTGTTAGTACCTGCAGCTGATAAACTGTTCTTTGTGGAGTGGGATGTAGGCCCAAGGACTATACTATTGGATCAGGTACTGAGTGGGAACCCATGGGAGTATTTTAGAGGGTACTGGATATGTAGGGGAAGGTTGGTGGGTGAATTGAGATAGAATAACAAACTTATTTAAAGAATATGAACCATGGGAGTATTTTAGAGGGCACTGGCCATGCAGGGAAAGGCCGGTGGGGAAATCGAGAGGAGATAGAATAAGGAACTTATTTAAAGAATATGAAAATTACTTAAAAGGCAGATTACATAAAATATGTTACAATCCTGCCACTGTACACATCTAATCCAATGCAATGTTGCATACCCTCCTTTGGAAATTTTCCACCATCAAGGTATAATTTTGAAATATGGATGCATAAGGAAACTGAACAACAAATCAATGAGTCCATTTCCAATGTTTATTAAGCTTTACTGGTGATCACAGGTTCAGATTACTTAGCAAAAATGTTTTGTTGCATGCATGCAGAACTAGAGATTGTGCAAGCATAGTGAAAGGAAATAAGTGGCATTATATAGTACCTACTGTTACCCTTTCTTCATGTTTGTACAGTCACAGTGTTAGTATGCATAAGGAGCAGGGTGTATGTGAGGTGCAGTTGGGCTTCATAATTGCAAACTCACTTCTATCTGTGGTTTTGCATTTGTGTTGTCTTTTGCAACATGCCTCATCATGTGATGAGTGATTCTTTCAGTGTGTGTTTGTATATGGATGTGTGTTTATGGCGATTACATCAGCAAATTTGTAATGTGTGTGGTCTTTCACTAGGCATGCTGTCATGTATTTTCTTCCAACTTCGCTTTTTGAGTTATTTGTCCTGTAATTATTTATGCCATCTAGACATTCCTGTATATTATATTGCATATTTGGTTGTCTACTTCAGAATTCTAGCAATGACAGCCATAATCCTCTCAAAATTAATGTAAACTATAAACTGTAAGTAGGTGTGACTGCAAGGGTATAGTTAGGCATACTCTGTGTACTCAAATGAATACATTTTTTCCGAACATCTCTTGGAAACTTCAGAAATCAAAAATCACAAAATGCTTAAAACTGTCTAAGCAAATGTTTACCATAAAGGGTATATAAAGAGTGAATGTTATGAAGGAGTACACATTTAAAAATTGCTTTTAAGGAGTACAAATGACAACTGTTGGAAACAACATGTCTACTCTTCCTATCTGTTTGGGGAGTAGCATTTTCAGGATTGAGTACATTTTTAAAATGATAGGTGGATGGTGGTGTCAACAACATCAGGTTTGAGTACAAAATGTACACTTCTGGCCTGGGTGTGAATGCATGCGTGTGTGATAAGAAAGTGAGATCTGGCAGCCTACTTCTGTTTCACCCATTGCCTTGTAAATTCCATGGATAGTGGTGGCTGTCCACATAGGTCATTCTAAGAGTCAGATGGCGCTTGTAAAAGGGAGAAAAAGAGATACTGTCGAGTGAAAATTAATTGTCAGAACTGATACCACATAATGAGAAATAGCCCCATGAAGACAACCCTATTTATAACATAATTCACAATCTTATTTAATGCTACATTTTTCACCTTATAATTGTTGAAGTTCTGTTGCTCTTCTGTTCTGCCTTTCCCTAGCACTTCTAATGGGAATATGTTCTATGCATTCACATATTTTCAGGAAAGAAGAAAGGCTTTCTTTCCAGTGTTTGTCATGCTATCCCAGCAAGGCTCAGATCATACCTCATTCCTGAGTACTTCTTATCATAAAGGAGCACTTTTTATTCATTCATGTTATGACATTTTGCTGTTTAAATAGTTTCTTTATGTCTTTCCCACTGATATCTCTCAACTGTCCAATTTTTCACAGACTATCCAGATTTTTTGCTTCATATTTTTGGCTATACCTCATAAATCTATGGTTTTCTGGCAAATCATTGAGAACTGAAGTCAGTAAATAGTGAGAGTCATTTGAGTTTCAGACTTCATAGCACTCAGAAAAATGTTAACAAAAAACTGCTATTCTAGCAATGTTCTAAGTTATAAGAGCAATATTGAAATCTGTCCCTAGTTTGGGGTCTCTCCCCATTATGTTTATCTTTGTCCAGATTTTTTGTGACAACAGGTTGAGCAGTATACCATGATCTCTTTTTAACAAAGCATGTGCACGTAGGATATGCAGTTTGTTCATAAAAAATGTATTTCTTAAGAGTATGTATGATTTACCTGCTTTGTGGCCTGTTTTTACTACAGAAAAGTGACCCAGAGAAGCCAATGCATTAATCATAAACAGGTACAGACAGCATCACATTAAGTGATTTGCATCTCAGCACAGTACTGCTTTTTCCCATAAGAGCTCATTCATTAGTGGCTGCTTTTGGATTCTTATCTAAAGTCACTATAGATTCATTTACTGTTTTGAGATGCATTGAATTTCACTTCTGGCAAAGTGATTTTCCACATCCTTCTTGCTTCTAAAGTGCATGGCTTTATATTGTTAGCAACAAGTTTTCATGACCAAGATCTGGACTGCTTCATTTTGCTGCAAGTTTGTTTTTAATTTTTTAGGAACTGACAGCAACTCCCCAATCTCCACAATTATTATTTGCACAAAGATATGCATTTTTCATGCTCTGATGAAAATATTCAATAGGTCTGGTCCTTAAATTGATTTCCAAAGCCCACTGTTGATTATCTTCAGGTCTTAAGATGAAACCCCTCATGGCTTCATTCTATATCTTCCTGTGCTTTTTAACATCCCACCCCAATTTAATTGTTCCTGTGGTCATTAACAGAGAATGCTATGACTGTCTTCATATTCTCTGCATGTTCTCTGTATACACTGAATAGTTCACCCACCCATTCTTCTTTTAGGATACCTGCAATCAGTGATGAACATTGCCTGTGTTGTCAAGATGGGGGAATATATTCCTATGATGTAAAAAATGATTTTACTATTTTTATAATTATCTTATCCTCTGCTCAGAGACGAACAAAGTCACCATCCTTTACAAGAAAAGGAAACTCAATTGAAATAGCTGCTGCTGACTGTTATGCAGGTTATGACTTTCACATTGTGGCAAGGGATAATGAAGTCTGCATTGTTAATATAACTACAAGGAATAGGCATCAGAAGAACACATGCAGACATAATGCTGCCTTTTCAGAGAGAAAGGACAGAATTGTTCTTGAATAAGTGTTTTGCATTATAAAAAGCAAGGCAAATCTTTGAAGATGGCCTTAGTGTGAAGAGATCTCACAGTGACACTAATCTTATGATCATTCGCTAAGAGGAATATTCAAAAGGGGATTGTGCCAAACTCTCTGCATACATCAATTAGAAGATATCCACTGTCAACTGCAGCTAAAACTTTCTTGCTTACGCGGCATCTTTATATAGATGATAACAGAAAAGCTTGTACCAAGAAGGCTGTATTATTATTAGCCTGCATTCCATATCCTAGCAAGACATTCTACACAGGGTGTCCTACACAAAATGTTTCATAGGATGTATTTAAAAAGCTCAAAACTCTGCCTGCACATTCTACTGCACTAATTAATCTCAAACTATATGTTCATTCATATTACTTTGTTCAGTTCTATTCATTTTATTAGCTGTAGTTTGAAAACAGAATCTGTTACTAAGCCTGGTAGATACCTCTTTACAGATGATCAGGAGTTAGTCATGTTCCATTTCTCCTCATTAGACACACACGCACACACACACACACACACACACACACACACACACACACACACACACACAAAATAAATTATGAAAAAACATTAAAAAATTAGTGTAGAATTCCAAATATGGAAACATTACTTGAATTATAGCAAAATGGAGAGCAATAAAACCCAGGCTTTGCACTGACATTAGCACCTACAGGCAGATTATTGATAGCGTTTTAACCATTGACAGATACTTTATCATTTCTGAAACAGAATTGCCTTTCTCTGTTTAATGAAGCAGTAGAGAAAGTATTTTAAAGGCTCATGAATTAGTTCTTTACTATAAAAATATACTAATAAAAAATACCACCCATGCTTGAATGGTTAGAGAAAATATTTGCGACACATAACATTTTGCAATAGTATTGCCAGGATTTTTGGGGATATGCATCATCTTTCCCAAGAAAGATTTGAGCATTATCTTGTAATTGTCCCACTGCCAACAAAGATACAAACACACACGAGCACACACACTCGCACACATACACACACACTCGCACATGCACACACATACACAGTGAGTAGAGAAATTTCAGACTTTTTAAAACTTGTTTTAGCAGATTACAAACCGTAACAATCATTTAAACATTTGAATAACAAACAGGAACAAAAAATCCAGTCCCATTTAAAAATAAAATACAAATATATCGAAGCGGCTTTTAAGCGAATTCTTTCCCTGGGAAAGAATTAGCTTGGCCGCTTTGTTACTTTGCTGTTTTTGGCACTGTATTGCAGTCTTGGAGTTGGTATATTTAAGTAGAGGGGTGTGGGGGCGAAGCCCCCCACTTAATGTATTGTTTAAAGTGTTTGTATTTTTTCCCTAGGAAAAAAATTGCTGTTCTGACAGTTCAAAATTTTAAGCTTTCACTTACATAGGGTCGATTAATCACCGTTCACTTTTTTAAGCATTCAGTGATCTAATATAGACCCTATATATCGAGTAAAACAAAGGCAGGTACTAGCTATTAACAAAAAGAAACTGACGAATATCAAGTGAATGTAATCCATGCAGCGAGATTCTTCACTGGAGCTATGTTTTTATAATTGTAAGACACATATCCAGATATGAAGAGTTAGTCTATCCATTAACACCACACAATATTCTCTATAAAACAGAATCTTGTTCAGTTCATATAGAAACAAGCTTTTGTTTGCTAATACCTGCCCCATCTAATTCTTGAACAGATAAGAGTGAAAATCCAGTCTCATTAACTGAATGAACTGCTTGTAATCACATCTGTAATGTGGGAGACTAACAGAGCTTCCATCTCAAGGTGATACATTTCCTGGCTGCAGTAAGTGCTTCTTAGAACAGATACCTTTGCGCCACTGACACTGTGCAAGGAACAGGGACATTAAGTAATTATAAAGACATATTTTGTCACATTCTTCATCCCTCCCCAAACTAACTACAGGTTCCACTTCTTTTCTTCCTAAAACTGTCAAAGGACCAGGCTTGCTGCAAAATATAGGCCCATACCCAGTCTGTTGTAAACGGACTCTAGCTAAATGGTGAGGCAGAGAAGACTGTCAAAGAAAATATTGATGTAAAGACTATTTTCTGTTACCCACATCATAGAAATGTCACAGTATGTTAAAATGGTGCCCTAAATGTCAGAAGGCATGTGATGTGCTTTATTACTTGGGGTGTGTAAGGCAATTATGCATATAACCAACATCTTAGTTTGCCCTGATAAGATTTTTTTAATTATGTGCTATTACGTTATATCCCACAGTATGCTAATAAACTCATTTAAATTAAACTTCTTTAACTAAAAAGCACTTCAACGTTGGACCAGCAAACACAATTCCATAGCACCTGAAAAGAAATAAGTGTACACCGTGCCAGAAATGAATACTAGAGACCACATACTTCCTCTCTTAAGAAAGACAACAGTGTCTTTGGCCTGGATAAAAATGATTGCATATTAGAAAGAAAAATAATGCTGGAAAGTTATTTCACTCAAGAAATCATGCTACAACTATGTGCATCATGTGAAACAAATAAATTGCCATAAATGGCAGTTAGGATTTTAAGCACAGACGCTATCAAAATATGATAACAGAGCTTCACTCTCCTTAGCCAAGAGAATTCAGTTACTTCCAAACAGTTGAAAAGGTAGTCTGTACATAATATCAGGTTTACCAGCCTTGCTGCCAGCAATTAAGAGAAAAAATGTGGGGCATTGAGTCATCCTTTTCTCACAGGTCTCACATGAAGTACCTCTCCTAAACTGAGTTTCATGGGTGCAAAGATTATCTGCTTTAACACTCTGAGTCATCTGGGCAGTAAGTAGTTGGGAGAACATATGCAAGAAGATTTCAGTGAACTTGAAATTTCTGGTAACAATACCATCCCAGCTATTGACAACTTCTATATAAATGGTAACGGAAAGAGAGATCAATATTTTATACATTATTTCACTTTCTGAGTCCTGGAAGTAATGTAGATTTTCCATGTTCTCAGAGGAACTGATAACTACCCCAAGATATTTCAATATTTAATGTGAAATGTTACCCAGTAAAATGTATGTTTTCTAGAGAAATGGGTAAAGCGAACTTTAAAAGATATTGTAGGTGATAAATTAATTGGGCGGCCATGATGGTGCAGTGGTCACCATTGCTGCCTCACAGCAAGAGGTTTTCTGGTTTGATTCTCGGCTGGGGTGCCTTCTGTGCGGAGTCTGCATGTCCTCCCTGTGGTCGTGTGGGTTTCCTCCGGGTGCTCCGGTTTCATCCCAAAGACTTGCTGTAGGTGGATTGGACACTCCAAATTGGCCCTAGGTGTGAGTGTGTGCATGTGTGTGCCTTCTGTGGAAGGTTGGGTGCCAGGCTGGCACCTTGACACTGTAAAACTCCACTGCCAATCATGAGCGGACAGGTGATCTGATGTGGTGACCCCTAACCGGGAAAAAGCCAAAAGAATAAGTAGGTGATAAATTAATTGGTATAGCTACTGACTTATACACATTCATATTAAAGCCCAAAAGCCAAAGACCTCAGTTATTGGCAAGGAAAAGCCATTAATAGGTCAACAAAATACATTATTACCAGAAGTCACTGGTGAATAGAGAGAGATAATAGATATGCATATGCTCTGCTGCTTTGTACGTACTACATTTATCACTTTGCGCTTTCGCTCTTTGAGATAAATAAAGCTATTACTTGCTCAGCCACATATTTGCTAATATGCCAAAATAATAAGCAGTGCCGTTCCAACAAACAGAATGGTCTGAATACATGCAGTACACTACTGCCATTTATGTACACTGGAGGGGAAGAGAAACTAAACTTAGCCTGCAAAAAATAAGGTCCAACAAACAGCTAATTTCTAACATGGAAATTCTGACTAAGGCAGATTATACTATAAGAGTTGCATAAATTAAAACATTAATTTTTGGATGTGAGAGAATAAATCACATACGTTCACATATTGATGTATCCATTGAAATTTTATGGACAGTAATTGCAATCCTTGGAAAACTAACAACTTAATGTGAATAAGGGGAGTGGTATTTTTTTATATATATATATATATATATATATATATAGGGTCCCTATTATATGATCGAAGAGGTATTCTTTTGAATGCGTCTTGATCGAACTTGAAAGCATGAAATAGCAAAATACCAAAACGGCATATAAGCAAATTCTTTCCCTGGGAAAGAAATCACTTGGCCGCCTTCATTATTTTGCTATTTTCATCACTGTAGTGCAATGTCAGAGTTGGTATTTTTAAGTGGGAGGGGATGGGGGCACAGCCCCCATGTCGGGGGGTGTGGGTGGTGAAGCCCCCCACTTTATGTAATGTTAAGTTTTGTTTTTTTTTCTTTTCTGTTCTTAGTGTTTGGGATTATAAGCTTTCACTTATATGGGGTCGATACATCAGCATCCACTTTTTTAATATATATATATATATATATATATATATATATATATATATATATATAAGTTCATAGGTGTATACTAGGCTAATGGCCCTGAAGTCTTTACAAGCCTAGCCCATAGATTACCCTGGCATTGTGCCACCCGACCTTAGTTCCCAGTGCATCTGTCAAGTAGAGCAACTGGAGTGATCCCCGGGGTGAATTTTCTATTTCCCATCCACTCATCAAGATTTCTCTTGAAGAGGGCCATTGAGGCGCGCCGCTTGACATGTATGGGAAGTTTGTTCCATAGCATGGGCAATCTCTGGGTTATGAACCTGTCCCTCCAGCTTGTTCTGCTGATTGTGGTAATGAGGTTGAGCATGTAGTGTGGTGGGATTGGGATTTCTTTAAATGTAGCATTTCTAACAGAGCTGGGTCACACATGGCTTTGTAAGTCAAGCAGAAATTACCTCTAAATAGGCGATATGAGACAAGAATAGTTGGGAGTTTTTTGAGTCTGTCCATATAGGCCAAGTGCTTAAGGCTTAAGATCCTCTTTGTGAGGTACTTTTGTGGCCTCTCCAGTTGTTGCAGGTGTCTAGTGAGGTACATGCCAAATGGGGCATTATACTCGATGACTGGCATAATGAGGAAAGAGTAGAGGGAGACAATGACCTCTTTCTTCCTGAATGCAAAACCCTTAGTAATGAGATGTGCTACATAGAAGGACTTTCTGACCACAGTGGCAACGTGGTGATCAAAAGAGAGGTTGCTGTCAGCCTGTGTTCCCAGATCTCTTATGATGCCTTCTGTGTTCAGTGGACTACCATTGATGTGGTAATTCATGGGAACTAGGTTTTTCCCGGTGGGGATGATGACACATTTTTTGTCATTGAGCTTAAGGCCATGGTGTACAAAGTAGAAGAGAAATATACAATATTCACTCTTCTGCATTTCCAGTCTGTCTCATGAGCATGTAAAGTAAGCGGGGGCATCACACAGGGATGTGTGTGGTCCTTGCAGAGATGCTTGTACCCAGGTCATTACCAGCATATGGGATTAGGCTACCAGTAAAGTTTTCATTGCTTGGATGCCATTGAGAACATACACCCCTTGATGGCTAGCTGGATGATGTCACCAAGAAGGTTATGTTTATGAGCTATAGTTCCTGTAGGACAGGGTTTGAGTCCCTCAGCTCTCATTTTCATAAACTGTGACCTTGAGCAATTACACTTAAACTAACAGTGCTTATAAGCAACTAGGAATTTGGGCTAGGCTCCTTAACTGTCCTCTGGATTGCAAGCCTTGTAACTACCTATGAATGAAATGGCTCTCACCTGAGGAGACTCAGTTGGTTGTCACCTGTAATGAAAGAATGAGCTCAGGTGCAATTAGAGAGAACTTGATGGTCATCAAGCAGAGTGAGGCTGTATACAGAAACAATATAATCATACCTTAGGATTTAACACTAGGCATACTGCAATGTATACTGAAATCTTATAATGGATAACTAAATATACTCACTGGTGCATCTGTCAAGTAGAGCAACTGGAGTGATCCCCGAGCATGTAAAGTAAGCAGGGGCATCACACAGGGATGTGTGTGGTCCTTGCAGAGATGCTTGTACCCAGGTCATTACCAGCATATGGGATTAGGCTACCAGTAAAGTTTTCATTGCTTGGATGCCATTGAGATGTGCTACATAGAAGGACTTTCTGACCACAGTGGCAACGTGGTGATCAAAAGAGAGGTTGCTGTCAGCCTGTGTTCCCAGATCTCTTATGACGCCTTCTGTGTTCAGTGGGCTACCATTGATGTGGTAATTCATGGGAACTAGGTGTTTCCCAGTGGGGATATACTCACTGGTTTAAGAGTTTATAAATATGTGTGTGTGTATTGCTTATTTTTTAAAGGCTTGGAATACTGTGGAGCTAAATTTTAGAATTACATATGCATTATATAGCACTTCATATTGTCAGAATATATAACAAAAATAGTAACATCCCTCAACTGAAATTATCAGACCACACCATTAAACATTTTGTGATGATAGTTCTGCAAGACAAAACTCTTTACACTAGCAGATTACAGCAAACACTACTGGCCACAAAGGTCCCTCTCTCCATTTATCCATTAGTGCACACAAATAATTAATTATCAGAAATAATATATTCCCTGCTGTTGCCCTGATCTTCTACTTCGATTCTTTTTTTGTTTGTTTTGTTTTCCATGCAAGGAACACAGCTCCCTGAATCATTTGTTATTCATATTGTTTATGTATTTATGTAATATTGGTTATTTATATTGATGTATGTATTTTATTTTGTAATTTTTTGACTGGTTTTAACATAATACTACATGTAGGTTTCATGGTACTCTTTTCTGTATACAGTGTCATTGTCATACTGCCCTGGAGGACACTGTTATGATTTGGGTCCTCAGCCAACTGAAAAAGGTATCAGGAAGGATAAAAGCTTTTGAGAATTTCAACATAATAATGTAGAATAAATGCAGTTTGGGACAAACTAAGTTGTCCCGGTCCTACGAGTAAGGGAGTAAAGGGGTGTGGGGAGGGTATAGTGGTAGAAAGGAAGGCAAGGATTGCAGTTGGTTAGGATAGTGGGTTTGTGGTGGTGAAAGGGTTAAGGAGAGAGGGAGATGTAAAAGGAAGTGAGGTAGGAGTAGGTGGAACTTCAGACAGTACTAAGGGTTTGGGATTAGAGGAAGTAGGCACATTTGGCATGAGTTGGTGGCCCTCCCACCCTCCTCTTTTATATAGGGATGGTGGAGGTGGGCAATTTGAGGCGGAGAAGAGGAACAGGATTGTCCTCTTCTGTTCCCCCTCTAAAGAAGGTGTATTGATTTATGGTTTTGGTATGGTGTGAGGTGAGTAGGTATGCTGCCTCTTTATGGGGGTGCGTAGGTACGCTGCCCCAGTGGAGAAGGTATCAAGGTGAGTTGGTACGCTGTCTTGAGGTAAAGTTTGTCCAGGGTGAGTGGTGATGCTGCCCGGAGATCATCGTTGTTGAAGAAGTTAATTAATGTTGTTTTTTGTGTACATAGTTCATTGTATAATACATTTTAATAAAGGTTGTCAAATGTCTTTTTGTGTGTAGTGTAGTTATTTAAGGGGGGACGGGACAAATATGATTACCTTTTTAGGACATTTTAACGCCATCAGAATACAACCAATCCCCACCCATCACTACTCACTTAGCCCTCACAAAAGGAAATTATTGTTTTGCTGTTGTCGGTTTATTTAATTTTTAATCTGCTATGACCTCATTCAGCAGGGAACCATTTTAGTTGTGGACTCACTGAGTAAGGAAGTCTAGATGCAGCACAGAATGCAGATGGTCATAAAACTGGAATGAGTATATCATAACTTATAAGTACAAAATGAAAAGGGATAGTCAATGGTTATATCACTGATTATGATGCAGCCTGGGTGCTATAATTTAATCTTAGTGGAAGTATAACTGCAATATTACATACTAGTATGTAAGATCAAAGACATAGCATTGCTTGTACAGATAAGCTCTTTGTCATTTCAGCTATAATATAGTTGCATTCATTTTACTCATTTCCACCAGAATTCCCAGACAAAACAATTATGTTGTTTTATGTAGGGGCTATAAAACAGTCTTGCACATCTTCATAAGTACCACTTTTTTATTCAATCATTAATTATCATGCACAGACTTGCTCAAGTGCACTATATGAAATTAAATTCAGCCGTATATGATTCACACAAATGAGCATTCACTCATTTCTGCATTCTCTCTTTTTCCCCCACAAAAATGTTTTAACCAAATGAGTATTCAACCTTTTGAATTTCAACCAAATGTGGGTGTGTATGTATTTATAGATATATATATATATATATATATATATATATATATATGAATGATGGGGGCGTTCAATGTTCATTGAAGTAATTGCCATAAATCACAACTTCATTAAACTTCAGGGATCCTGCATGAGGCCATGTTCTACCTTTCAAATGTATGGCATCAGGAATGCAGAGCTCCACAAGATGTACATTTTTTAATAGTAATCTGCTAAAGATGAAATTGTTGAAGTACAAAAAAGCCATCCATGCATTGACATATATACATGTATACATACATGTATAAATATCTATATCTCTATACATAGTCCCATGTCTCCAATACCTATTTTAACCTCTTAACCGACCCTTAGGGTACAGTTAAAAATAAGCTGGAGGTATGCTATAATAAGGATGCAAAATTTGACACCAACAAACAATACCACATCCAGCACTGTATTGCCCTTAAGGCATTGAATTGGCTCACACTGCCTCAGCACTTCGATTACATACAGCTTATCTCCACACACTGTACTCACAAAGCTTATGACTGTTCTGCTCCTGCTGTTTTTCCCCATTCCTACTACCATAATAGACCACTTCAATGTGGTGAACAATATCTTCTATGCATATATAAGCCCCTCACATTCTCTGGCCAAAGTCTCTACTCGCACTCAGTCACTAAAAAAGGAATTCTATCCCCTGCAAATTTTATCTACCTCTACCCTCCCTCATCTTCACACAACTTCTAAAAACTACAAAAAATAAACACAAAACCACTGCACCAGATAAAGTCCAATGCCCTTTCCAATAAAGTACAATGAATGATTCAGACAGGCAAAAAAACAGCACAGCATAAAACGGAACATAGACATAACTAAAACAAATAACTGATCACTTTTTAAAATAACAGCATCCAGTCATATTCTGAGACCAATTAAGTAATAAACAATTGATATTATTGAGGAGCCCAAATGAGTAAATACCACAACCCTAAATAGTGTATATTCAGTCTAATACATTCCAAACTAAATAAAATGCATCATAAATGTATCCGCATAACAGTGTAAACACTTGCATATGAGTCATATACATACTTAAAACTTCAAAAGTTGTAACAAAACTTTTCCAAACTCATCTTACTCAGCATTGAATCTTATAGAAGTTGCTACTCAAATTACAATGATAATAAACAGTCTCGACTAGAAATAAACTAAATTGTGTATAATCCTTTCAGCTCATAAGTCAGAAAGTACATATTACATTCAACCTAATGAGGACGAAAGGCATAATTACCTAAAAATCATGAAACTTCATGAAATAAACTAATGATCTTATCTGCATAGAAGCTTCCCATACTCAAGTCTCACAAGTTTACGTTCGCACAGAAGTGCTACTGTTGTTGCCATGGTAAAATGTGGTCCAAGTATAAAACCGTAAACAGCAAATACAACAGAACTCAAAATAATGTAAAGCACATATTAAAAACACATCTAATAACACTCACCGCTGCATAATGTGGTCCAATCTGCATAATGCTGAAACACATATCTCTTACCTGTTGTGGGATGCACACATTTCTATTGGCAACATACTTGCAACAGTTGCAATGTCTACAGCTATAGGTACCTTCAATATCTGATTATATCTGATTTTGCAAAGTCATCTTTTCAAAGATTTCAAGTTTATAAGTAATTTTAGGATGAGACTCTACCACATCTCTAATGGTATCATCCACTACTAGTATATGCCAATTTGTACGTATAATATCCATTATGTATTTATTGTCTGAAGTAAATGATAATCTGCACACTCTACTATTCTGTGTCCTTGATCTAATTAACTCTGTATTATTCCTTTTTGAAAAATATGGTCTACCTCTATCCTTTCTGTCCATATCCAAAATATGAAACTGGGTGTCATATTCAGTCTTTGCATTATGCAGATTGTTCTACGAGTAATGTTGCGTATTTAGCACAGTGCAATCAATGCCAGAAATTTCATGTGGGTATGACTACTAGGGCTTTTAGAGATAGAATTAGGGATGTTTATTACGGTAATATTGGGGATACCAGGAGTGCTGTGGTTTAACATATTATAGATGAGAAGTATGAACATAGTTTTTCTTTTCTTACACTTCAGGTTCTTTCACCAACAGTTAGGTTAGGTGATAGGAATGCATTGGAGAAGGCTGAGCAAAGACAGATTGTGTTATTACAGGCAAATAAATTACAGGGTCTTAATGAAGCTATTTCCCTCCAACCTATTTTGAGGGGTAGGAAGCGGAAGTCTTATTGGTGAGGCATATACAGTGAATATATAGTGTACACACCCCTGTTAAAATGCCAGGTTTTTGTAATATAAAAAATGAGACCACAATAAATCATTTCAAAACTTTTCCCACCTTTAATGTGACCTATAACCTGTACAATTCAATTGAAAAACAAACAAATCTGTTAGGGGAAAGAATATAAAAAATGTACAACAGGCTGGTTGCATAAGTGTGTACACCCTTAAACTAGTACTTTGTTGTGTGTGCATACCCTTTAATTAATACTTTGTTGAAGCACCTTTTGATTTAATTACAGCATTCAGTCTTCTTGGGTACACACCTGCCATCAATTGGAGAGACTCTGATTAACCCCAAATAAAGTTCAGCTGTCCTAGTCGGATTTTCCTAATATTTACTTAGTTGCCTGCTACAGCAAAAGCCATTGTTCGTAGAGAGCTTACAAAGCATCAAAGGGATGTCATTGCTGAAAGGTATTAAGTCAGGAGAAGGGTACAGAAACACACAGTTTTTTACTCAGACTGCATTTTACCATAGCAGCAACAGTAGCGCTTTTGAGTGAGTGTAAACTCACGAGATTTGAGTATGGGAAGCTTCTATGCAGATAGGGTCATTACTTTAGTTCAAGAATTTTCGTGATTTTTAGGTTGAATGTAATATGTGCTTTCTGACTTCTGAGCTGAATGAATTATATGCAATTTAGTTTATTTCTAGTCGTGACTGTTTATTACCATGGCAATTTGAGTAGCAACTTCTATGAGCGAGTGAAGACTCGCAAGAATCAATGCTGAGTAAGATGAGTTTGGAAAAGCTTTTGTTACAACTTTTGACATTTTAAATATTTATATGATTCATAGGCAAGTGTTTGCACTGTTATGCTGATACATTTTTTGATGCATTTTAGGTTGGAATGTATTCAACTGAATATGCACTATTTAGCATTGTGGCCTATACTCACTCAGTCTCCTCAATAAGATCGATTGTTTATTACTTAATTGGTCTCAGAATATGACTGGATGCTGTTATTTTAAAAAGTGATCAGTTGTTTGTTTTAGTTAAGTCTGATGAAGCGTAGTGGTACTACACAAGTCATCAGTTGTTTGTTTTAGTTAAGTCTGATGAAGCGTATTGGTACTACACAAGTGATCAGTTATTTGTTTTAGTTATGTCTGATGAAGTGTAGTGGTGCTACACAAGTGATCAGTTGTTTGTTTTAGTTAAGTCTGATGAAGCGTAGTGGTACTACACAAGTGATCAGTTATTTGTTTTAGTGTAGTGGTACTACACAAGTGATCAGTTGTTTGTTTTAGTTAAGTCCGATGAAGCGTAGCGGTACTACACAAGTGATCAGTTGTTTGTTTTAGTTATGTCTGATGAAGCGTAGTGTTACTACACAAGTGATCAGTTGTTTGTTTTAGTTATGTCTGATGAAGCGTAGTGTTACTACACAAGTGATCAGTTGTTTGTTTTAGTTATGTCTGATGAAGCGTAGTGTTACTACACAAGTGATCAGTTGTTTGTTTTAGTTATGTCTGATGAAGCGTAGTGTTACTACACAAGTGATCAGTTGTTTGTTTTAGTTATGTCTGATGAAGCATAGTGTTACTACACAAGTGATCAGTTGTTTGTATTAGTTATGTCTGATGAAGCATAGTGTTACTACACAAGTGATCAGTTGTTTGTTTTAGTAAAGTCTGATGAAGCATAGTGGTACTACACAAAAACTCGTACTTTTTCTACATTGTTTAATAAACATGTCCCATTTTATGCCAATTTCTAAAGACTATTTGGTACTTAGTATTATCGCAACCAGATTTTCGGGATAATAATGGTTGCTTCTCGATGTGGAAATGTAACCGATAATGGTGTGACAATAATAGACAATGAGTTTACTTTCCGAGGGTTATCAGTAAAAAATTAGTAAGCTAATGTTGATGTTTAGATATGCACTTTACCGCCAGCATGTCATATAGCTCACAGTAAAGTGCATACAGGGTTCAGCTGTCAGGGCTGCTGTCTTACTTACTGCAATTGCTCTCCAGTTTCCCCCACATAAAAAGGCACAGACATAGGAATTATGCTTTTGCTTCACTTTGTATTTTTAACAAATTTTAAACACAGATTCAGGTCCAAACATATCAATAATGATAGGAAGAAGTGCAGCATCAGCCAGTAACGTGTTTTCCGTACTGTTGTTAGTAGGATTAATCAGGAACCCGTAATCAGCTATCAACATCATCTACCCTCAGGGAAGGGAAAGTGACTAACGAAAAACACCCTGTAACCTTCTAACATTTAAATATCTGAAGTTCAAGGATTGGTGCCTTTCCTAGTTTATGTGTCAAGATTTTCAGTAAAGGTGTTGAGAAACTGTCCCCGTTTGGGAAGCGATGCCCATAGTTTACACAAAATGAAAGATACAGTCAAAGTCAGTTCCTGAATAAACCAATTAAGACAACTTCAATAAACAGCTTGATGATACGATTCTTCCTGTTGTTTGTGGCATGTAGCATGTTTTTTCAGTGGGACCTGATCATATGTTTAGACATTGTTAAAATCAAAATGTTAACCAAAACCATCCTTCATGTCTTTGTGTGCTTGCCTTCTCTGAAGGATTCCTCCCACTCAGTGAAAATAATCCGTTCGTCAGTACGGTAGCAGGTCATGTCTTTGTGTGCTTGCCTTCTCTGAAGGATTCCTCCCACTCAGTGAAAATAATCCGTTCGTCAGTACGGTAGCAGGTATGACGATTCTGGCGTGCGTGTGTAATGCATGCAAAAACATGAAGAGGGTTTTCTAAAATATTTATTTTCCCCAAGCTAATGCAAAGTTATTCCACAGCAGTAAACACTGTGAATACCACCGTGCACTGTTTCATGGCCTCATCTCTACCGAAGTATGCGAAATTCACAACTGCGAAGATCTGGTTGCGATAATACATAAGTACCGACTATTTAAATAAGACTTGGCTCTGCTTCTGCACTACTGTGGGCTTAACTAGTCACTTCTTCCTTCCTTTCTCAGCTTACTTCTTACTGATTCCTTCTCTTTTAATATAGTCAATCTATTTCTCAGATAAGGGACAAATATAATTTTACCTAAGCTAAATAATGTAGTCTTGACTGTTCCAAAGAGTGTACTCGGTGTGTTTAATGTCATCTTTATGAACTGCAACTTGTGAATTCATTAACAATTGATATATCTATCCTAATATTTGTACTAGATATGTATAGGTTCACACTATAAACTGGTCTATTTTTTTACTTGGTTAAGTTGGTGTTTTTCTGTATTAGGTTTCGTAATAACTTTACTTAACTGTAATCATATTGTTTTTACTTAACTGTAATCATATTGTTTCAATGTGGAGATTTCCTCCCCAGGCCTCTGCTAAAAATGGGATTTTATCCCAGTCTGACTTCCCTAGTAAACAAATGTCAAATAAAAATAAAATATACAAGTCAAAAGCATGGTTTGCATACTTTTTGCAGAAGCATACAAGACACTTCGACTTCAGGGAAGGTGACACCATACTGTAGTTCCGTTTAGAATCACATGCATCTTGTTTTGGCACTGTTTACTTTATGTACCTCTGTTAATGAAGTAAGAAATCCCTGCTCTGTCTCTCATGCTTTCATGCTCTGTGACATCAACAGGCAGGGCACTTTTTTCAAGCCAATGCAAGTTGAAATGATTGATAAATG
Source organism: Protopterus annectens (assembly GCF_019279795.1). Taxonomy (NCBI): domain Eukaryota; kingdom Metazoa; phylum Chordata; order Ceratodontiformes; family Protopteridae; genus Protopterus; species Protopterus annectens. The sequence continues at coordinate 191,638,107 of NC_056750.1, read as the reverse complement.
CAAGCTAGAGAGGATAGGAAACGAGGCTTAAAGATGCTCTAAATCCTTCTTATTTATCCCGATTGTTTCACTGTCTTTACAATTGTATGTCACATTCAAAAACCTAGACATTATCATGTAACTACTAAACTTATTACTGCTGCGATCCTTTTATTAAATCCTCACAATATCCTTTTGACAAATAACACAAAGTGACTCGCTCATCCACTAGTGCAATAACAGTAAACTCAGCTTTGACTTGTGACCTCTTTTTGTTATGTTAACTTATCTGCTCCTTCCTGACCTGTTCCCTGACCTTCTGAAAGACTTCTCAAAGTCATGCCTTTGGTATGTATCTAACCAGGCATATTCAACAATTGGAATGTCCACAGAGGTTCCTCACTAAAATAATACAGGGCGTAAATAAAATGTCCTAAGCAGAGGGCCTCAAGGCCCTGTTCCTGTATTCTGTTTCCTACAGGCTTTTGACGGGAAATTTGTGCCGGACATACAGGGCGTTGCCAGACCTCACTATAATAGACCTCCTGCATATATACAAAACAAACAGCACCAGAATTTCCCATTCTAAAGACTTAAACCTTGCCTGTGATATAAATAGGACCTGCTGTAGTGGTAGTATGTATCCCAGAGACTACCCCGTCTATGGAACAGCCTCCCCATCCATGTGAAGCAGATTTCCTCCCTAACCCAATTCAAGTGCAACTTGGACAATTGGATGGGAAACCAGAAATTCATCCCTGATTTGGCACCCATGTCTCTAATGGACTCAGGTAATTTGTAAATGGCTCATCTCCCAGGCCCATGCTTACACTTATCAAAGGTATCAGAAGTTGTCAAAGTCTTGGATGCACGGCTAGGCTTAAAAATCTCCTTGGGGTCCATAGCCTAGTAAACACCTATGAACATGTCATTTGCCATATGGAAAACCATAGTGTGTGGACATGCAACCCACAGCCTGTGGTTATTTCATGATTTCCTCATACCTGTATGAACTCTGACCTGTAAAACCATCACTTGAAGGTGAAGAGTGCTTGTGGCAAGATCATTTCCAGTGATTTTTTTGTTTTATATATACACAATATATATATATATATATATATATATATATATATATATATATATATATATATATATAAACACACACACACACACACACACACAATATACATATATATATATATATATATATATATATATATATATATATCAGACTTCCTGCATTCACAGCATTGCATATACTCAGAGAAAACACAGAAAAAAAGAAACAGTCAGAAAGAGAAAATAAGTTTTATATGTAGTAATGCATCCAAATTATTAGGATGTGAGAACTTAGAATTAAACACTATGCAACCAGATTGTGATCCAAGTTTACATATTTCAGATGGAACCACTGTGGAGGAAACCCTCATATATTTCAATTATCTGTTGCTCTGTCAGACTTATCTACTATATACATCAAGCGGGAATACAAAATCATGTGTCACAGCTATATAGTTCAATGTCTATGATAGCCTTTTGATTAAACTTATACTTTGGGTGTAAATTCAGACCATTATATTTTCACTTATGTATTTACAAGACGTATGAGACCTACTGCAAGAAAAGTTTTAAAAAGGTCTGTGACTATTGTCAGTGCTAACATTTACTTGAAATATAAGTATTACCTCTATTGTACCAAACATTAGGCTGGCCTCAGTGTTTTGGCATGAATCATAGACCTGGTGGCTCATTTTAGGAGTATTAAGGAAACTTGTCTTTCCTTATCAGTACATCTGAGATTGTTAGCGGTACATAGATCTTATGAATCACGTTCAGACAGATACTTAATTTAGTCAACATTTTTTTCTCCAGGAATCTGGTTTCATAGTTATCTGTTATGGAGGAAAAAAATTGCAAACATTCGTATTAGTTGGTCAGAAGGTGATAAGATCGGGGGGCGTGGCCAAGGATGAACTCAGGATAGCAGCAGATTTCTTCAGCTCCACCAACATAATTACACTGACAGGAAATAATTACTTCAAAATTCAACTAATGTAATAATTTTCTTTCTAAAAACGTTTGGAATATCAGTATCTTGAATAATATCTAAAAAAGAAAGAAAATTTAAATAATTTTCCTGTCAGAAATCTTCTTGGAAATTTCTCTTTCATCACCTCTGCTCAGAATGAGTTCCAGTAAGGCTAACAGTCAGGATTCCAGCATCAAGAAAGAGCTTCAGTCTTTACTATCAACTATTCAGCAACTAACAACTAAAATGGACAGACTGGATGTTAAAATTGATAACTTTATAGAAAAAAACACAAAACAAATGGATTTGTTACATCAAGATTTACAACATCAGAAAGCTCAGATTACAGGTATAGAAGAGACACTTAATGATATGGACAACAGAATTCAGGAAGAAGAAATTACCATTGAATTCTTATTGAAACAGAACACACACCTTCAATCCAAACTAGATGACTTGGAAAACAGATCCAGACGCAATAATATAAGGATTTTTGGACTGCCAGAAAATATAGAAGGTAACAACATTACATCCTTTTTAAATACTTGGCTTCCCAAAACTTTAGATCTGTCAGAAGCATTTTCTTTTGGTATTGAAAGAGCCCATAGGTCTTTATTTAATTCTAATATAAATAAAAAGTATCCTAGATCAGTTATTGTAAGATTTTTATCATCTTATGACAGGAGATGGTATTAAAATCTGCATGGGCTAAAGCACCTATAAAAATTAATGAGGCAACTTGTGCGTTTTGACAATGACTATTCTTCCTTGGTAATAACAAAAAGAAAAGTTTTTCTGCCATTAATAAGAGAGCTTAAGAAAGCACAGTTCAAAACTCATCTTTTATTTCCTTCCAAACTAAAAATCTTTTTACCGGATGGCCCTAGAATTTTTGAAGACTTGGACTCTGCTTTGCTGTATATTAAAAAAAATAAAATATTAGATAAAATAGAAGATATGGAATGGGCAAGTCCTTCGCTTAAGAGGATGGCAACAGGAATTTCTTGGAAGACGTCAGAGAAGCAAAAAAGACTAAAAAACAAATTACATGTTTTATATTTCTTTGAACTCTTTAATTACAGTTACTACATTTTCAAGAAAGCCACAAATATCTTAAGGATTTATTCAAAGTTATTTTTTTTGTGTGCAAAGAACTGATTTTGTTTTATAAATAATCAAACTTCCTGAGGAACAAATAACCTGATATGAATCAACTTGTTTCTCTTTGTGATAAAGAGACCTAAGGTTAGTAATTTGATACATTTCCTTTCTCTTCTTGTTTTAAATAATGGCATTCTCTTTAAACTAAACATTTAGTGAAGGGTGGGGGAGGGCAGAGAGAGGGGTTAGATAAAAAATAGGAAATAAGGGGAAAAATAATTTATTATTTCTTTAAAATTATTTATGCTGTTTAAATACTGTTGCTATATATTATACCATGACTTAATTGCTTAATACATGATTTCAAATAATATGTCATGATATAATTGCAGTTAACTAGAACTAAAGTAGTTGAAAATAATATGTCTCATGTTCTACTTTATTAAAACAAACAGCAAGTAAAATATCTTTGTAGATACTCTTTGTAGGTCCCTTTTTTTTTTTCTCTTTCTCTCTTATTTATAAAGTTATATGCTTTTGATAATAATGATATGTATATGTAATAAGCTCTGAATGAGAAAATGAAATGGGGCATATAAAAATAAGTTGTGTTTATGTTAAACAACTGAAGGCTTGGTTTCACTGTCATAGAGACTGTAATGACTTGTAAAGTGCTTTGAGAAGGTTTTGCACTGTTTAGATCCATTTGTATTACAAAATGAATGTCAGTCACTTACTTTTATTAAAATTCCCACCAGAATGTTATGGGAGACAATCTGGAATGTGGGTTTCCTCGTGAATAGTGTCCTCGAGTCATTTTAAAAGCTTCAGCACTCAGAAAACACACAGAGAAGCTGAAAGCAGCCATTTTGAACTTTGACCCCTGATTTCACACTGACACATCGCAAATTCAAGAAGTAAACTGTTTCAGGAAGTAGAACTGCTGTAAATGCGCTTTTGTGATGAAAAACGAACTTTATGACATCTAAATGTGAGTTTTTCTTTATAATAACTTACTTATTTAAGATGTAACTTATAAAATATAAAAGTTATAATGATTTTAAGTGACTTAATATGCCATAGTAAACAAATGAGATATTTTAGAAGGCATAGAAGGTAAAACTCATGCACACTTGTTTTGAAAGCTTATATGACTGCTGCACTTTAATGTATATAGATGCTTATGATTTAAAGATAAGTAGTGTTATAAATCATTTGCCCTGACTAACAGACAAGTATATGTATCGTTATGATTATATTTCAGAAGAAATTGTCATGTGATATATTTTAAAGCTGCAGTTCAGATATATAAAATACAGATGGCTTTCATCACAATGATTTATGTATAACTAGGGATCAATATTGCTGTGCAGTATGTTCTTTTAACTTACACATGGGAATAATTATTTTATTTAATTGGCAGTAATAAATATGAGAAGGAAGCTTCTGGTGCAAGTAATTTAAAGTTTTAAAGCTTTTTAACTGTATTGCTATGGCAGAAAGTGGGAATACCCTAATATAAGTAATGTCTGAGTCATAATAGCCTAAGATAATAAATGTTATTGAATTCAAATGAGCATAAACATATAATAAGAACTTATTCTTACAAACTTTTATTAAACTACCATATGGATATTCCCTTTTTTTTTCTTTCTCTCTCTCTCTCTTCTTTGCTCCCATTACCAAGATTGTTAGAATGCTATTTTGATTATGAGTTTATTATATAGAATAGATGTACATAGCAATATTAGTTGTTTCTAAATGTTCTATATGTTTATATGAAGCTGTTATATAAATTGTTTAGCCTTGTTATAGTAGATAATCAAATTAAATGAGGTTAACTTTAGTTAATAATAGTTAGTATCGAATTAATTTGGTGGCAGCTGAAGTACTGCTGCTTAGGATAGGGGGATAACTTGAGTGGTATTTGCTACTCGAAGTTGGAGTTTTCAACTCCAGGCTGGGTGCACTGTTTAATCCAAACATTATTTTCACCTGATTATTGTTGTGTGTATATAGTTTTGACATCCACATCACATTTTATAAACTCATTGTCACTACAAATAAAAGTGAAAATTACACAAAATTTCATAAGATTTTCATTAAATACAGCTATAATTAATAGAACACCTAAAGGAGGAGACATAATAATACTTATTTTAGTAAATGTTATTCTGATTATATGTTTTATATGTTTATGAAAGTTAAATGGTATCTCTAAAAGGAATTTCTTTAAACATTAATGGATTGAATAACCCATGTAAAAGGGCAAGTTTAATGAGATATATTAATTTGCATAGAGCCAATTTAATATTCCTTCAAGAAACACATCTCCTGAAAAAGGATATAGATAAATTAGCCACTAATAAATATACAGTCTTGGTTAGCTCAGAACACACACAGAAAAAAAGAGGGGTGGCTATCTTATGGAACAAAACTATGCCCATACCTAAAACTATTAAGTCTTATAAAGATGATAAAGGAATGTTCTGTATGGTTACAATACAGATTAATGGGAAAATATATACATTAATCAATGTATATTGGATACCAGGAATTGGCATTAATACAGTGAAACACCATCTTAATAAGATTATATCATTTTCTATAGGAGATATCATTTTAGCAGGTGATTTTAATTGTATCCTGCATGAAAAAGATGCTACTACTATAGGAAAAAGGAAAATTTCATCCAATGCAAAACATTTAAAGGATTTTATTAATTTATATCATTTGAATGATATTAATAATCAGATAGATTCTAAATCATTACCATACACTTTTTTTCTAACAGATATAAAACTTATTCAAGAATAGATAGAGTCTTTATTTCTAACCAACTGGTAACAGACTTAATTAATTCCAAGATCATTTCATGTCCTATATCAGATCATAATTCAATTGTCTTTGAATTTATGGTAAAGAGTACTTATAATGTTCAGATCAAAAGAATACCAGCATACTTAACTCAACTAAAGGACTATAAAGATTATATACTTACAGAGGTGCAACATTTCTTAGACTTAAACACTACACCTGATGTCTCCATTATTCACATTTGGGATGCTCTAAAATCATATTTATATGGACAAAGTATCAGATGGTATAATAATAAAAGGAAATCTTGGGACAAGGAATTAATAGATATTCAAAGCAAATTAGACTCATAAACATAATAATAAAGGAAATATTACGGACAAAAAGTCATTGAGGAAATAAATTAATTAAATGAGAAATACAAAGAAATTTTAAGCCATAAAATCAAAATAACATTAGAGAAATATAAGTTTTTGTCTTACTCAATAAGTCCCAAATACTTACATAGACTTAAAAATAAAACAAAAAAGCTGAATAAACAAAATCACATCAAAGAAATTTTCTCTCCAGGGAAAAAGGAGAATGTTTCTAGTTTACCAGAAATATTAGATGAATTTAGAAATCACTTTCATAAAATTAACCACAATAACATTAATATGGATTCTAAAGATAAAATAAAGAAATTTATAACTACAAACATGAACAAAAAACTTAATAAACAACAGACTAAATTAATAGATAAAAATATTTCATATACAGAGGTTATTACACAAATAAACAAACTTAAATCAAACAAAGCACCTGGTAATGATGGTATTATACCAGAGATTTATAAAATTCTTCCTAAGAGTACCTACTCATTAATACATAGGGTTTTCATTTCAGCTCAAAATGAGTTATTAACTCCCCCATCCTGGCAATACACATTTATTTCACCAATTTTAAAACCCAATAAAGACCCAACCAGATGCACTTCATATAGACCTATTTCATTACTTAATGTTGACTATAAAATGTTCATGAATATTTTTGCTGACAGATTAAAGACAATCATTCCAGGTATAATAGATATAGATCAGACAGGCTTTATTATAAGTAGAAATACTTTTGATAATATAAGGAGAACTTTAACGCTAATTGATTATGCAAACAGGAAAAAGAAAGACTTAACACTTGTTAGTCTTGATATAAGTTCAGCATTTGACTCAGTAAGTTGGGACTACTTGTTTATCTTATTGAAGTGTACAAATTTCTCTGATGCATTTGTGAATTTAATTGAACATCTATATAAAGGAGCATTGGCTTACATTAAGATAGGAACATATGTCTCACAAAAAATACCCATATTAAAAGGTACAAAACAAGGGTGTCCACTTTCACCACTATTATTTACTTTAATAATGGAGCCTTGGGCTAATTTGATTAGAAACAGCACTGATATAGAAGGATTTGATATAGATGAAAATACAATATCTAAAATTCAACTTTTTGCAGATGATGTTCTAATTACGTCAGCAGGAACTAACTCTTCTATGCAGTCATTATTTGATAAAATGACAGATTTTAAAAATATCTCTGGTTTGATATTTAATGAAGAAAAAACTAAAATATTACCAATATACACACGAAAAAATGTCCTCACTAATGATTTTCACAAATATATACCCAACTCAGGTCAGATAACTTACTTAGGCATAATATTAACTAAAGATATTAAATCCATTATACATAATAATTATAGTAACTGTCTTCATAATATACAAAATCTTTTCAATAGCTGGAACAATATGTTTTTTACCATGGAAGAGAGACTCACAATTATTAAAATGATAATATTCCCTAAGATATTATACTTAATACAATCAATAATACTCCCACCTACAAAAATAATTATTAAGAAATTTAATTCACAAATGTTAAATTTCTTATGGGCACCTAATAGACCTAGGATTGCATTAAAGAAACATACTAACAGTTGGTCTCAAGGGGCATTTCATTTCCAGACTTTAATTTATATGCTATCTCTTCTATTATAAAAGTTATTACTTTGTTAATAGATCAGTCATATGTTGCAAAATGGAAGGAATATTGGGAACTAATTAGCATTCACTTCATGAAAATATCATTAATACACAAAAATACTATTGTAAATAACCCCATGTTATGGTTACTAAAAGAATTTTGTACCTCATCTATTACACCAAAATATATAGCTAGTTACCCATTAAATATTATTATTAGATATCGTAACTTTATATTTATGCATCCTAAATATAAGGAATGGAATTTTATCCTATTCCCTATAATGTATACACAAGGTATTCTTTTATCATCCACCTCTGAAAGAATTCTTCTAGTCACAGAGAGTGATTTAAAGTATTGGTATCAGTTGCTGTCTGACAATAAAGTAAAAAATTTAGACTTCTTAAAGCAAGAATTTGATTTGAGAGAAACATGTTGGTTAGAGATTCAGACTTTTAGACAACATCTTATTAATAAACTTGATTTAATGTCTTTAACAGTTAAAGAATCTGTCCCAATTCTGACTGATTACTTGATATTAAATTTACAACATAGGGTTTCTGATAAAGGTAAGCTCTCACACATACATAAAATTATTAGAGAAGAAACACATTACAGTTCAGATACTTATTGGAATTATTTCATCTCCATTAATGGTGAATCACCAAAACAACAAGATAAACAATATATATTGGAATCTGCTTATAAAACTACTTCTTCCATTAATTGGAGACTTTTTACTTGGAAATTTTTACATAGATCTTTCTATACACCTTTAATGATGAATAAAATAAACAATAAAGACAACTTATGTAGGAGATGTAATGTAGAAATCAATGCTGATTGGGCACACATGTTTTATGACTGTATAAAATTGAAGGAATATTGGATGTTAATCAATGATTTTTTGCAGGCTCTTTTCACAGATAATTTCATTGTCTCTAAATCACTTATATTATTTTACACCCCTGTTCCTAAAAATGTTAAAAAAGTTAAACTTCCCTTATTATGGTCTATTCTAGCAGTGGCTAGAAAAATAATAACCAGAAATTGGATTTCAGATACTCCTCCTTCATTTATTGAATTTAAAAATGTTATGACTGAAGTGTGTCATATGGAACTAATGACAATAAAGTCAAGAACCACTAGAAAAATGTCTTACTATACTATATGGGATACTTTAGAAAACCTGTTAAAAAAGTCTTAGTTTCATTAGTAAGACATTACAGTTTAATCAATTGATTTGATTTGTAGTGGATGTCTCTGTAAATATTTTGGTTGTTTTATCAAATGTTATAACTATTTACATTTTAACTGCTTGTATAAGATTGTTATGATATTTATTTTGTATGTTAAAAACAATAAACTTGTTTTAAAAAAAAGAAGGTGATAAGATCAGAAACTATTCTGCTATACTTTTGAAGCACAGAGCAAATCCACATCTCTGATAGTTTTCAATACTTGTACCCTAGATGCTTGATGTGATATTTCTGTTCCTGCTTAACTAACTTAATTTGATTAGCTCTTCTCTTCCTGGGAAACTATTTTTTACGGTGAGAATGGAACCATCGCTGGTAGGGTACATATGATTTACTTTTCTTCTCTCAGTTGGATGTAATATTCAGAATTGTTTTCAAAGTCAAAGTAAACTTTGTTCTCATTTAGAACTAAACACGTGAAGCCTAAATAAAATTTTGTGCATCAGCTCCATTCTTGAGATTACAAAGGAAAGTGAAACAGCACATACAAGTAGGGGAATAAACATAACTAACAAATACAGTACTAATCCCAATACATGCAAGAAAGAGCAAAGACATTTTCCAAGATTCATATATGAAAAGAATACCCTCCCCCAAGTTAAATTAACTACCCAATTTAAAGTAATACAAAATACACTACAGATTGATTTGTGCTTTGAAATAAAGGAAGTTTCTATAGCAGTGTAAACAAATCATTTGCAATATTTTGGTTATCTTTTTATGCCAGGAACAAATACTAGACATACAAAATATGCACTTTAAAACCATTTGGTTTCAGACTGAATGTACTTTTATGTTTTAGCTTTGTTTTTGCGTACAGTAGGTAATATAGGGGATTATGATCAGACCCAATAATAACCAGTTATTATGTATTCAAGGCATGAATGCCAAGAAATTTACTTTGAGAATGAAGCCCAAGAAGTAAATCTTAGCCTTCATTTCAAGAACACATAATAAGGACTGTGACTGGAAAGACTTAATCATAATTCTCTGTACTGCATGGAGCTTTAGCTGCTTCATGTATAACCATTTACAGAAAAAAGAAAAAAAGAAAGAGAAAAGTGTGAATTGTTTCACTGTTTATGAAAACTAGTAAAGCACTTAATGTTGCCAAAAGAATGGAATAGCATACCTCTCAACTTCTTTGCTTAAGAATTCTGGACAAATCCAAAAATAATGCGGGACAAAGGATCAAAATCAGGGACATTTTTATAATGTTGCTCTAATTTATTTAAAGAAGTTAAAAGAACAGCAGGAATTGCATAGAAATGTATTTTTGAACAATAGGAGGTATGAAACTCTAATGTATGGCATTACTGACTGATTTTAAAACTCTCTGATTTACAATGAATCATAAAAAGTATGAAGGGCATGACCAAAAAAATGAGAAGTCAGGGCTGTTCTGCAAAACCAAGAACAGTTGAGAGATATGAGAAACAAACAGAAACAAAGTGAATTTCTCCAGAAATGGCTTTAAAAGCTATTATACTCTGTTCTGAAGCACTTTGATTTTGGAAGTGTGGATGAATTAATTTATAGGAGCTTTTAAAGGCTGTTTTACCTTCTGCTACTGTTCTTTGCCAGTCAGCAGTCTCTGCCTTCAGTCTAACACATGCCACGATTTTAATAGCGCTTGGGAATCCTTATCAAACTTTTACAAAGCACCCCATAAGTGCTTTTAACATTGTGTCTCACACTAGGAAACTATTAAACAAGTTTATCTTTTTCTGTTTAGGAACATAATCATGCCGCTCCTTGTACTAGATGCACCTTGCAGCCAAACACAAATATCCTTTCCCAGTACCTATTTATAGTACATGAGAGGTACTGAATCAAAGTTTAGGGAGATTGTGTGTGTGTGTCTGTGTATGTCTGCATGCATGCTTGCATGAGTGTGTGTGTGTGTGTGTGTGTGTGTGTGTGTGTGTGTGTGTGTGTGTGTGTGTGTGTGTGTGTGTGTGTGTATATATGCCTTTGTGTGTTTGTATATGCAGTGTGTGTGCATTCATAATTGTGTGCGTGTGCGTGTGTGTGTGTGTGTGTGTGTGTGTGTGTGTGTGTGTGTGTGTGTGTGTGTGTGTGTGTGTGTGTGTGTGTGTGTGTGTGTGTGTAAGAATGTGTCCAAGGTGCATTGTGTGTGGGGGGGTGAGGAAGGGGTATTTTTATTTGACTGAGTTTTGTGTATGGGAATGTGTGTATTTTGTGGTGAATATGTGCATATGTATGCATTTTTTGCCCGTGTGTAAGTGCATGTTATTGTGTGTGTGTGTGTGTGTGTGTGTGTGTGTGTGTGTGTGTGTGTGTACATATCTATTTGTATTTGTGTGAGTGTGTGTGTGTGTGTATGTGTGTGTGTGTGTGTGTGTGTGTGTGTGTGTGTGTGTACGTTTGTGTTTTGCAGGCAGTGAGTATATCTGCATGTGCATATGTGTGTGTATGTGTGTGTATTCATAATTGTATGTGTATGAACATATGTGTGTATGTGTGAGAATGTGTCCAAGGTGCATTATGTGTGGTGGGTGGGGAGGGGGTATTTTTATTTGTGCGAGTTTTGTATGGGAATGTGTGTATTTTAGGGTGAATATATACATATGTATGCATTTTTTTGCCCGTGTGTAAGCGCATGTGAGTGTGTGTGTGTCTGTATCTATTTGTATATGTGTGTGTGAGAACGTGTGTATGCATGTGTGTGTTTCGCATGCAGTGAGTATATCTGTGTGTGTGTGTGTGTGTGTGTGTGTGTGTGTGTGTGTGTGTGTGTGTGTGTGTGTGTGTGTGTGTGTATGTGTGTGTGTGTGTATTTTGATGCTGGTGGTAGAAGCTATGACAATTTCTAATGCTATAGCAACACTCCTAATACCGCTGTACAAAGTACCTACTGTGTATGGGGTACTTAATCCTTACTTTCATTAATAATGAGGCTGAGCGTTAAAAAATGCCAAGTGAATACAGCTGCAAATCATTATGAAATCTTTGGTGCAGCCATGCTAAGAAACATAAGCTTTTCCATTACTGCATTACTTCTAATTGAGAGAAATACAAAAGTAGGATTACTAATAGGAAATAGAAAAGACAACATGTAGGACGGGCAGAAAAGGGCGCTGTTTTAAGTAATACAACAGACTTAAGGTGTTGCCCCTAAATATTACTTATAAAAGCATTGTTAAGCATACAGCAGGGGGCACTGTCCCCCAACATGTGGCTAGTCAGTGAGCTAATACATTAGGGACCCTAGTACTGCTTATTACAGATCTGGTAATCAGATATATATTATTTTACTGAAACATTTCCTGATAAGTTAATATCCTTTACTTATCTGGAAAGTAAAATGAAAGAATATACAGAGATAGAAATCTGTTAGACTGCGCTGGGTTCAGAACAGCGATCTTGCTTCACGTGTTTTATTACTCTCAGTAATCTTGCATTAGTCATCAAATACCAAGGCAGAAAATACATCAGGAATATAAATATCTGTCTAATAGCTCAGGAATCGTGAACCCATTTTCAAGGATAAATTAGTCACTGCTCACCAATGGGTTTTAATAATGCATCCTGTAGTCTGAAGTCAGTCTTAAGGTACATCACTAATACAGATTCAGGTAGAATTCTCTAAACTAAAAATATTTTAGTGGGCAACCTTACCGTAGTTTCCTGCACATTTATATATTTTTCTACTGCACAATAATATTAGACTCAATTCATAGTGTGTGTGTTCATGTGTGTGTATATTTGTGTGTGGGTAGGTGCATGTGCTTAGAAAATAACGGCCATTTTTTCAGCATCTATATTATCACTTTACAATTAAACCTGAAACAGCAACCACATAACTATATTTCAAGTGTTTTCTCTCCTTTAATCTACTTTAAACCATACTCTATGGATGCTACAGCTTAAAGCTAGACTTGCACAAATGACATGTAATGCTGCAGCTCTATTTTAAACATATATTTTTACATAGTGTTTCTTCTGGCAATTGTCTGTAACTTTCTTTGCATATGCCCCCAAATCAAGATTCAATTTACTCGACTGAAACTGAGTCCATTGATGCTGAAATTAACAAAATAATGCATCAGAACTTTCACATTTTTCAAAAAATTACAAAAAAAATGTTTTCCTTTTTTCAGCGGAAAAATCCCTCCTACAGCTTCCTTGTGTGGGGGAGGGGTTTATTCCAGAGCTCCCTTAATTAACTGTACTAAATCCACTGTGGTACTACCATAGTGTAAATGCAAATGAAATTGTGCAATACATGGTATATTTACACACACACACACACACACACACACACACACACACACACACACACACACACACACACACACACACACACACAGATCTACAGCTATAGTTATTCTATCTGCCTCTCTGTTTATATATATATATATATATATATATATATATATATATATATATATATATATATATATATATATGGTTTCACTTCAGAATTTTGAACTATCACAATCCTGAATTTCATAATACTTGATAATCTGGAAGGCCAAAAGCCTGAAAACTCAAAATCCTGAATCCCAAAAGACTGAAAACACACAGGATACATATAGTGACTATAGAGAACACAGACAAGATTACATTCCACCAAATATAAGCAGGGGGACAAGCCACCCTGCACCCCCCACACCCCCTGCTACTTAGATATGTCAACTCCAACACTGCACTTCACTACACTATCATGAGTTATGTTGTAGTACAGCAAGTTAAAAGGGAATGTTACTAAGGTTACAACAGGCAGTCATGAACACAACTCCAAGACTGCACTTCACTACACTATCATGAGTTATGTTGTAGTACAGCAAGTTAAAAGGGAATGTTACTAAGGTTACAACAGACAGTCATGAACACAACTCCAACACTGCACTTCACTACACTATCATGAGTTATGTTGTAGTACAGCAAGTTAAAAGGGAATGTTACTAAGGTTACAACAGGCAGTCATGAACACAACTCCAAGACTGCACTTCACTGCACTATCATGAGTTATGTTGTAGTACAGCAAGTTAAAAGGGAATGTTACTAAGGTTACAACAGGCAGTCATGAACACAACTCCAACACTGCACTTCACTACACTATCATGAGTTATGTTGTAGTACAGCAAGTTAAAAGGGAATGTTACTAAGGTTACAACAGGCAGTCATGAACACAACTCCAAGACTGCACTTCACTGCACTATCATGAGTTATGTTGTAGTACAGCAAGTTAAAAGGGAATGTTACTAAGTTTACAACAGGCAGTCATGAACACAACTCCAAGACTGCACTTCACTGCACTATCATGAGTTATGTTGTAGTACAGCAAGTTAAAAGGGAATGTTACTAAGGTTACAACAGGCAGTCATGAACACAACTCCAACACTGCACTTCACTACACTATCATGAGTTATGTTGTAGTACAGCAAGTTAAAAGGGAATGTTACTAAGGTTACAACAGGCAGTCATGAACACAACTCCAAGACTGCACTTCACTACACTATCATGAGTTATGTTGTAGTACAGCAAGTTAAAAGGGAATGTTACTAAGGTTACAACAGGCAGTCATGAACACAACTCCAAGACTGCACACTGCACTATCATGAGTTATGTTGTAGTACAGCAAGTTAAAAGGGAATGTTACTAAGGTTACAACAGGCAGTCATGAACACAACTCCAACACTGCACTTCACTACACTATCATGAGTTATGTTGTAGTACAGCAAGTTAAAAGGGAATGTTACTAAGGTTACAACAGGCAGTCATGAACACAACTCCAACACTGCACTTCACTACACTATCATGAGTTATGTTGTAGTACAGCAAGTTAAAAGGAATGTTACTAAGGTTACAACAGGCAGTCATGAACACAACTCCAAGACTGCACTTCACTACACTATCATGAGTTATGTTGTAGTACAGCAAGTTAAAAGGGAATGTTACTAAGGTTACAACAGACAGTCATGAACACAACTCCAACACTGCACTTCACTACACTATCATGAGTTATGTTGTAGTACAGCAAGTTAAAAGGGAATGTTACTAAGGTTACAACAGGCAGTCATGAACACAACTCCAAGACTGCACTTCACTACACTATCATGAGTTATGTTGTAGTATAGCAAGTTAAAAGGAATGTTACTAAGGTTACAACAGGCAGTCATGAACACAACTCCAACACTGCACTTCACTACACTATCATGAGTTATGTTGTAGTACAGCAAGTTAAAAGGGAATGTTACTAAGGTTACAACAGGCAGTCATCAACACAACTCAAGACTGCACTTCACTACACTATCATGAGTTATGTTGTAGTACAGCAAGTTAAAAGGGAATGTTACTAAGGTTACAACAGGCAGTCATGAACACAACTCCAAGACTGCACTTCACTACACTATCATGAGTTATGTTGTAGTACAGCAAGTTAAAAGGGAA